>NC_090257.1:8051769-8066769 GCF_037325665.1 Littorina saxatilis | reverse complement strand
TCGTGATCGTCATTTGTTTTCGTGATCGTGATGGGCATTATTGCAAAGCATTTTATTTTCAACGTACATTTTTCACGGCTGTATCACTCTATGATCCTCTATTCGTCAAGGAGCCAATCCCGATTAAAGAGAAGCAACAACACATTCAGAAATATGATTTTGACAGCGATTGCTTCCCTTTAAGAGAACCAATCACACATAAAAAGAGATCCAATCAGAAGGCAAATTGCAAAAGTCTGCCAAACTTCATCCAATGGAAGGGCTTCGTGCAAAAATTTGACTGCATTCAGTCAAATTCGAATTCGAAGATCAAAAATGGCGTGCAGCGGTACTGTCATCGAACTTCTGTTATATTTTGCGGATTCAAGCCAGACCAAAGCAGGCCGCGGCGAGAATGCCTTCCTTGGTGGAAAGGTCAGGCTACGGGTCGGTCTTTCCGAAGACGAACTATCAAGGTATGTTGATCTATGTTTCTCTATGACTGTTCTGAATGTAGGCAACGATCTTGAAATTTGTTCAAGATCTTTGAGCTTGAGTGAGATCATTGACATTGTCGACATTGCCACGTGCGGCTGTCACTCGCTCAGTGTGACCTCGACTGGCTCGAGATCGAGTCTGCGTGTAGCCAAAACCGAAACTAGAAATGTGTTTTTCATCCCAGCAACGTGGACACGCTTGGCATAGATTCTAATTGTCGCTTCTTTGCATTGAGCTTGGATTTATTTTAGCGCCTGTAAACTTTAATATCAACAATGGGTTAAATTCAGAAACAATGGCAGGGAGACGTGCCAGTTTGGGTCACTTGATCCTCATGTCAAAGACGATCAAAGTCATGTTCGTTGGGGATTTTGTCAGGCATGCTACTTTTCCGGTAATTGCCGGAAATCCGATAAAGCCGTTTTCAAAATCCGGTAAAGTTAATTTTATTCCGGTGAAGTTGAAAAATTTCTGCAAAAACGATCCGTGTGAATATCGCGCAACGCGACCGGGCGCCGGTCTCAATGAAGCCAGCGCACAGTTGTGTTGTTTTCATCAGTTTGGAGGTGTGTTGAATGGTGGTGGGGGGAGGCTAAAATGGGATTTTTAACAAGATCACAACACTATTAGAGCCCTGAAAATGATGCCAAGAATGCACCAGATTGCACAGATTTTAACCGTTTTTTGAAAAAAAAATCAGGGGGGGCATATACGCCCGGACCCCCCTAGTTGGCTCGCCTGCTTCGCAGGCTCAGGCTTGTGGCTTCGCCACTGGCACTGCGCGCTTCTTTCAGGTAAAACCATTTTTGGCCTGTAGCATTCCTGTTTGTTTTTCAAGGCCATGAAACCAGGCGATGGTGTACCTAAACTTGTATGGCAAAGTTGAAAATAAAGAACCCATCACACATACATGTACTTTAATTTCAATCCACCCAATAGTTTTTGAGAAAATGGGTTTACAAGATTTTGCTCTGGAAATGTGAAATTGTGCAAGTATATATTCATGTGTGTGAGTGAGGGTGTGGGTGTTGAATGTGTATGAGTGGAGAGAGAGAGAGAGAGAGAGAGAGAGAGAGAGAGAGAGAGAGAGAGAGAGAGAGACTGAGAGAAAGAGAGAGAGAGAGAGAGAGAAAGAGAGAAAGAAAACAATGAAAACAACATTCTTGTTACTGATTACAAATCATGATATGTATTTCTATGTGTGTATGAAAGAGAATTAAAAAAATAATGATAAAAAAGTGCAACAGTTATCACTTTGTGTTGAATAAACAATAGATCCAGAGGAGCGAATTACTGTTGGTTGTGTTTACTTTGACACGTGCTTTCTGTACCTGCAACTTTTAATGTGACCGTGATTTGCCACTGGTGTTCGTGATCGTGAAAACAAAAATCAAGGTAACTGTGATCGTGAAAGCTAAAATTTCCCTTCCCGTGATCGTGATGATACCCCCCCTTTGGGGCCCTCCTCTATCTGTCTGTCTCTCTCTCTGTCTGTCTGTCTCTCTCTCTCAAAGCCCAGACCATCGCACACTACATGGACATTAGCCCAAACCGGCTCACACGGACTGTACATTACATACCAGACGCAAACCCCAGACCATTACACACTGCATGTACATTCCATACCAGATCCAAAGCCCAGGCCATCACACACTGCATGTACATTCCATACCAGATCCAAAGCCCAGGCCATCACACACTGCATGTACATTCCATACCAGACCCAAAGCCCATGCAGGCCATCACACCTATAACTGTGCATTACATACCGGACCCAAAGCCCGGTACACAGGGACTCTGCATTCCAAACCAGACCAAACTGCATGAAGCTCAGGCCACTACACACTGCGTGTACATTACATACCAGATCCAAAGCCCAACCCAGCACACACGGACTGCACAAGCGCAGCGGAGGCGCGTGGCACGTGGAAGGTGTCCATGACGTCAGTGAAGATGGCGCCCATGCCGAAGGGAAGCCCCAGCGCGTTCATGGCGACCACACAGCACAGTACCAGCACCACCCAACGTCCTCTTCCGGGCGCCATGCTCTGTGTGCTAACTGTGACGGGAACACTGGTATTCTCTCAATCTGGGAAAGTAGAGAACGATTTCTTTTTGACACGTTCTGATTGAAAAAATTACAATGGCGTGTTAAGAAAGAAATAATTATAATATTTCTTGCTTTCCTCATTACCCACGCCAGACAATCTGCCGACATGTGATACGGAAATTACAGTCGAACCCACCTATAAGAACATCGTTTATAAGTAACATCGCTTACAAGAAAGGATTTTCTTTTCCCTTGTCAAATGCCTTCTTTCTTCCACTTAAAATTATCCTGATAAGAGAAACTCCTTGATAAGAGACCATCGATTATAATAAAGGAGTTGTTATTTAACTTCACACACCTTCCTCCAATTAAGAAAAGAGCCAGCCAGTTTAGATTTACTATTTTTGGAATGCTCGCTGGGGATGTGATCCAGACTGACTGGAAGGGCTAGACAGGCACCTGAAGCGACATTTGGTGTGTTCAAATTACAGCTGTGTCCAACATGCGGAATGATTGCAACACTTGAACTATAAGCCAGCGTTCGCTTCAAGTGCCTGTTATTTTTGCATTCTCAGTCACAGTCGCCATGGCGGAACGCACAAAGCGCAATTATCTTTCTCTATGAGAAATTGAGAAATTATCGATATCGATGCCGTTGAAAGTCAAGAACAAGTCGCGTAAGGCGAAAATACAATATTTAGTCAAGTAGCTGCCATTTTTCAGCAAGACCGTATACTCGTAGCATCGTCAGTCCACCGCTCATGGCAAAGGCAGTGAAATTGACAAGAAGAGCGGGGTAGTAGTTGCGCTAAGAAGGATAGCACGCTTTTCTGTACCTCTCTTTGTTTTAACTTTCTGAGCGTGTTTTTAATCCAAACATATCATATCTATATGTTTTTGGAATCATGAACCGACAAGGAATAAGATGAAAGTGTTTTTAAATTGATTTGGACAATTTAATTTTGATAATAATTTTTATATATTTAATTTTCAGAGCTTGTTTTTAATCCGAATATAACATATTTATATGTTTTTGGAATCAGCAAATGATGGAGAATAAGATAAACGTAAATTTGGATCGTTTTATAAATTTTTATTTTTTTTTACAATTTTCCGATTTTTAATGACCAAAGTCATTAATTAATTTTTAAGCCACCAAGCTGAAATGCAATACCGAACCCCGAAGATTACTTGACCAAAATTTGAACCAATTTGGTTGAAAAATGAGGGCGTGACAGTGCCGCCTCAACTTTCACGAAAAGCCGGATATGACGTCATCAAAGACATTTATCAAAAAAATGAAAAAAACGTTCGGGGATTTCATACCCAGGAACTCTCATGTCAAATTTCATAAAGATCGGTCCAGTAGTTTAGTCTGAATCGCTCTACACACACACACAGACAGACAGACAGACAGACAGACACACGCACATACACCACGACCCTCGTTTCGATTCCCCCTCGATGTTAAAATATTTAGTCAAAACTTGACTAAATATAAAAAGGGAACCATTGCCAAGGACGTTCATATTAACCCAACCACTCTCAGCAATTTTTTGAGAAACAAAGAAAAGTACGTATAGACAGCAGTTCAACAATGGCACGGTCGACACCTGCCGTAGCAATCAAGGCAATGCAAAGAATATATTCAAGAAACCCCATGCGGTTAAAAAAATAAAAATTGCAAACTGTTTCAACATATATACGTACTAGAGGAATACCCGGCTTCGCCGGGGTGAATCGCGAGACAGAGACAGACAGCGTGGCGGTTCATCACAATCACCTCTGCAGGCGAAGTCCTGTCAAACGGGATTGAGAATTTTAGAGCTTATTTCTTAGCCCTATATTATCTGCTGTGGCTTCTCAAATGCCAGAACATACAGACAGACAAAAGCCGCTAGACCCCATCACAAACAGAACTCTATAATACATAGGTTTTTGCCTACACACACACACAAACACACACACACACAGAGAAGCCGTATATATATATGCATATCTGTATCTATAAATATATAGAGATAGGTGAGAGTGTATTTTTCGCGTGGCTATAAATTGATTCGACCTTTTCACTTTGACAGTAAGAACAACTTACGGGTGCAAGGGAAGCGTTCTGGACAGCGCAGTGACATTCTAAAAATAGTCACTCTCAGAAACGGGAATTTGGGGTGAACGGCGCGACAGAGACAGACAGCGTGGCGGTTCACCACAATCACCTTTGAAAGGCGAAGTCCTGTCAAACGGGATTGAGAATTTTAGAGCTTATTTCTTAGCCCTATATTATCTGCTGTGGCTTCTCACATGCCAGAACATGCAGACAGACAAAAGCCGCTAGACCCCATCACAAACAGAACTCTATAATACATAGGTTTTTGCCTACACACACACACAAACACACACACACACAGAGAAGCCGTATATATATATGCATATCTGTATCTATAAATATATAGAGATAGGTGAGAGTGTATTTTTCGCGTGGCTATAAATTGATTCGACCTTTTCACTTTGACAGTAAGAACAACTTACGGGTGCAAGGGAAGCGTTCTGGACAGCGCAGTGACATTCTAAAAATAAATAGTAACTTACAACTGAACGGGAAAGCCACACGAAGGAAGGGAGATAAACGCCAAACACTGGAGAAGATAAGGAAGAGTTACTTATAATGGTGAAATGAACACAAAAACGAACATGAGTTTAGCGCTGCGCGCTGAGAGCACGTGTTGAAATATCTCATCGATGATATTGTGTCCGGGGTGTAGCTGAATACGGTGTCCAAATTTGAAAAAGAACCACCGAGAACTTTGGCGTTGTGATGTGGTGTAGCGGCTATGGTGTGTCGGTATGGGGGCCCGGGTAAGCTGAGGTGGAACCAAAATAGCTGAGGTGGAACCAAAATCGGTTCCGCGCAGCGCGCTGAGAGCACGTGTTGAAATATCTCATCGACCAGGTTGTGTCCAGGGTGTACCTGAATATGATCACCAAATTTGAAACAGATCCATCGAGAACCTTGGCCGCGCATCGCGCACAGACACACAGACACACAGACACACAGACACACACACACACAGACACTAGTCGTATATATATATAGATATGCTCATTCCGATGAAAAAAAAAGTATTTCGTAACTCAAAAATAGAAATTCACGGGTTATGACTATAATTATGCATGAGTATATATATATCATTGCGGAAACAACTATTTCATTTTAAAATATCAGCACCAATTTAGAAATCTTTTTAAAAATACATTTTATAATGTTAATTAGGATTAACACAACACATTTCTTTGTTGCGGAAAACAAAACTTGGAACTTAATCACATTGGGATTATTACGATACTGAAATGGAATAAAACAATTTCTCATTTCACGAAAGAAACTGCAATTAAACACATAATGAAAATCATCACCAATATCGCCATTATTACATTTTACACACATGCCTTCATTCTGTAATACATTCATAAACATTCGAATTCCTTTCTGAATAGGCAGCTTATAGTTTAGCGTTAAAACGCAAAAATAATAATCCGAAAGTGGGTGGTAATATACCTTCAATTATTGTTCAACCGCGACAGACAAGCAGTGCATGAAGAGATCGACACAAATCTTCTTGATTTTCATGCGCTAGGTAAGCACTTGATGGTCTCAGTTTGATCCACTTGTCCTCCCAATGGGGCGTGCATGTTATTGTCTGTGTGTATACGTATCTGTGCGTGCGTGCTTGTATGAATGTGTGCACCTGTGTGTGTGCTTGTGTGTGTGTGTGTGTGTGTGTGTGTGTGTGTGTGTGTGTGTGTGTGTGTGTGTGTGTGTGTGTGTGTGTGTGTGTGTGTGTGTGTTTGGCTTTCGCATTTTCAGGAGAACATTGCTTTCAGCAACAGGGGGAATCCTCATGTTTTATTAGCATTTAAGTTTATCTGTTTAATCTGTCTTACTCATTAATTTATGAAATTACTTAATTTATTATTCATTTACTAAGTTAATTCATTGTGACATCATGCCGACTGACAACATATCAAGCCACTCACCCGTAGCACGTTTCTTGCAGGGCCGAGTTGATAGCTTTATGTCACAAGCAATAGTGGAAGACAGCTGGCTATGACGAGAAGACGCACCCCTGAAGATTAAGAAGGGCTACCACATTCATATGGTTGGCATTTTCGTGGTTGCCTAAAGATGTCAGTGCATACATCGATTACACAAGGTAGGCATATTTTATGACTATTCGAATATAAAACGCGACCGAAGTCACTTTCGTCAGAATGACCAATTCTACGAATTTCGTTTCTCTTGGCGAAGCGAATTTCTGTTCGTAGAGATCGGAAGTCACGTGTACTCAAAAAGGCGTGACGTTTTACAACCGAAAATGCCAACGAAACGAATGTGGTAGTGCTTCTTAATCTCTCTACGTACGTGTCAGTAAGCAATCGAGGAATGAATCTGACTGAAACAAGAACAGGTTATGCGCCACTGAAGACAGTGTATGTCACAAGCAATAGAGGAATTAAGACAGCTGGCTATGACGAGAACAGGCGCCACTGGAGACAGAGAAGATAATTATCGCGCAGTGTACTGCTGACAGAGGATAATTATGTGGACTGTGGAGTCAGACAGCCAGGCAGGGTGGTGTATGATAGCGGTGCGTGCCTGAGTCCGTGTCACCAGGTAATTGCATAATTGTGTTCAGCCTCAGGAGCAAGGTCCCCGCTAGGCAGTGTACAAATGAATGCGTAGTCACTACTTGAGCAACCATGAATGTAAGTAAAAGTGCAATGTCTTCGACACAGTCGTAAAGAAGCCAAGCAAAGGCACTGCATGCTTCGAACGAAGTAGGCCTATACATCGGCCATCTCTCACACACACACACTCACACACACACACACACACAATATACACACACACACACACACACACACACACACACACACACACACACACACACACACACACACACACACACAACCACACAACACACACAACCAACATTGAAAAAACATTTTCACTGAACACACACTGTACACATATTCTTCACAGTCACAGATAAAGTAAACCTACACCATATATCAGTATTCGATACTAGCAGGTCAACTTCCCGGCAACTCTCTTGAGTCAACTAAATGTAGTCCGCAAAGCAATAATAACTATGGAACGCCAAAACTGACTTTTTACCGGGTAAAATCTGCCGGTAGATTTCCAAAATCTACCGGTAGATTTACTGATCTACCGAGTATCTCTGAACTTGATTGGTTCTCTTAATAATACCGGTAGAATTTTGGCCAATGAGAGCCTGAGTTACCCAATAGATTATTACCAAGCAGAAAGCTCCGTCATTGGCTAATCAATCTATACCGGGTAGAAAATGCCCCCAAGTATGCCGAAACAGACTTTTTACTCCGTAGATTTCCAAAATATACCCGTAGATTTACTAACCTAACGGGTATATCGGTATGTGCTTGGTTCAAGAGAGAGAGAGAGAGAGAGAGAGAGAGAGAGAGAGAGAGAGAGAGAGAGAGAGAGAGAGAGAGAGAGAGAGAGAGAGAGAGAGAGAGAGAGAGAGAAAGGAGAGAGAGAGGGGGGTAGAGAGAGTTTGTGAGAGAGCGAGAGAGAGAGAGAGAGAGTCTGGAGTCTGGAGTCTGGATGGTTTATTGATTGGGCCTTGGGCCCATTTCAATTCGGGGTGTACACATTTTCATCATTCATGCTTCATGAAAAATAATCATTGTAATATTAATCATACTAAAATAAATCATCATCATCGTAATGACAGTCGACATGACGACTGTGGAAACAGGCATTTACAACAGCAAAACGTTTGGAAAAGGACAGTAAGCATCAGCACAAAATCCAGTCTCTGTCGCACTTCACTCATGTCTCTCTGTCCATCCATCCATCCATCCAGCCAGCCATCCATCCATCCATCCTTCTATCCATCTCGTGTCCCTCTGTCCTCCATCCATCTAATCAACCGTCTGACTGTCCAACCATTCATCCGTCATCCATCTATTCATCACTCCATCTATCACCTTCACATGCCCTTTCACACGCAAATCTGCAAGCAGTTATATGCATAATCGTTGCATCTCTGATACATAGCATCACATTAACGTTTTCAAAAAAGACAAAACTTTATTACTGTTTTTTAAGCAATCGACAGAAAGCAGCAAAAATAGCATACACATAAAACAAGATCGTGCAATATCTCATATTCACTGTCCCCACTCACTGCGTATTTTAAACGCGTTCATGATGAAGGTTGCAAGTCTAAGTAATATTGATCTGTTTGGTGTCGCTAGAAGTAGCGCCAGTTTAAAGCTTGATGGGCGGTTGTAATATTTTGCAGGTATGTAGTACTCGCGAATACCAGCATATTTTGGACATTTCAAAACAAAGTGAATTTCATCTTCGGTCTCGTTTGCGCAGAATGGACACAAGTAATCTTCAGCAGTTGACGACCGAGTGTGTCGTAATCGATGTACTTTGAGTGGCGAGACACCAAGTCTTAACCTAATCAGGCAGTTTCTTGCTTTGACGTGCTTCAGGTCATTTAAGTATGAAGACATAGATAAGGCTGACTTGAAAGTGCTATAGAAAAGGAATCGTTCTTTACTTTGTACTGTTTCTATCCACTCTTGCTTGTATAATGTGACTAGTCTGTTCTCCGTTATGAACGCATTTTCATTTCCAACGCCTTGTTGAATCCAAACTTGGTCAAAGCCGTATTTGTACAGCACATAGCAAACTGATGACGCCCATGTTCTTTTATTTTGTTCGTGTAAATAAAGCAGCATTTTATAAGCTTTTTGTGGCAATCGATGACTAGGCATTTTCAGGATGCGCAACCAAAATCGTATGGACTTAACAAACGTGTTGACAAATAACGGGTGTCTGCCAGTTTCTCCATACACAAGTGTGTTTGGTGTTTTCATGCTTGTGTTCAGAAACCTCTTAAGGGCAAACAGATGCACCTTTTCGATAGGTGAATGGTCTGCATCAAGGCCCCAGACTTCTGCCGCATAATTGAGCATGGGCTGGATCTGGGAGTCGAATAGTTTATAGAATATGTTTGGTGATCTTTCTCCTAGAGTCCACAGTACCTTAAAGATACCAATCACACCCTTTCTTGCACGCAGCGCTAAATCGTTCAGCGTGTGAGAAAATGTCAACCTTGTAGAAAAGTAAATTCCTAAGTATTTATACATGTTCACAGTTTCCATTTCGATATTGCTATACATCCATTTTTCAATCGCTGCAATGTGACCACCATTTCTGAAGATAACTATGTTAGATTTTTCTAAATTAACAGTCAAGCCAAGATTACAAGCAGTTTGGTATAGCACGTTTATCTGGTTCTGTAACCCACACACAGTGTCGGAAATCAAAATAACGTCATCTGCGAACATGAGAATCAATATCTCAATCAAATCTGGGATAAGTTGTATACCGTGTCGTCCTTTTCGCTTGATTTCGTCCGCCCATTCGTTAATGAAAAGTGAGAACAAAATTGGACTATTTATTTCTCCCTGCTTCAGGCCTCTCGGACACATGAAAAGGTCAGTGACCTCTGCTCCTGCCCTAACTTTTGCTTTAACAACGTTGTACATACTAAGTATGGCTTGGTACATTTTACCTTTTATTCCTTTGCTTTGCAACACCTTCCACAGCTTTGTACGGTCTACTGAGTCGAAGGCCTTCTTGAAGTCAATAAAAGCAACGTATAGCTTTTTGTGTGACAGTAACTGTCTTTGTACCATAGCAAATAGAGTAAAAATATGATCGGTCGTACTGTACTTTTTACGAAAGCCAGCTTGACTTTCATTTAATAGGTTGTTGGATTTTACCCAGCTAGTTAGTCTTTTGTTTATGATAAAGCTGTATAGTTTGCTGCAAATATTAAGTAATGATATGCCTCTATAATTGTCTGGATTGTTAATATCCCCTTTTTTATGAAGAGGGTGAATGATGGATTCAGACCAGTCTTCAGGATATGAACCTGATGTAAACAGTTTGTTGAAGAACCGGGCTAGGAATGGTACAACATGAAAAGCTGAATTTTTGAAAAGCTCACTAATAACACCATCTGGTCCTGCAGCTTTACCATTTTTTAATGCTCGTATGGCTTCGTAAACCTCTGTTTCTGTTATGTCATATTCCAGCATCTGGGTAGTCTCTAGTTCATTTTCATCTACTACCTCTTGTGCTTCGTCAACAGTAGTATTGTTTGCGTCCGTTTCTGTGAATGTGTTGAATACATTGTAAAAGTGTTCATACCATTGTTCAGTTTCTATTGTGTTAGCATTAGTTGTTTTCCTTGATAAAGACCTTATGGTTCTCCAGAATGTTTTAGGATCTTTGCCACTTTTTTGCAACAGTTCAATTGTTGCTTGTCTGTGGGCAACTTTTTTGCATCTGTTAAGTTCGTTGAGAGAGAGAGAGAAAGAGAGAGAGAGAGAGAGAGAGAGAGAGAGAGAGAGAGAGAGAGAGAGAGAGAGAGAGAGAGACAGACAGACAGACAGACAGACAGACAGACGTTAAAAAAAGAGAGAGAGAGAGGGAGAGATAGAGAAAGGAGAGCGAGAGAGTGGTAGAGAGAGTGTGGGAGAGAGAGAGAGAGAGAGACAGAGACAGAGAGACAGAGAGAGAGAGAGACAGAGAGACAGAGAGAGACAGACTGACAGACAGACAAACAGAGACAGAGACGGCAGAGACAGACAGACAGACAGACAGACACCGACAGAGAGAGAGAGAGAGAGAGATGGAGAGAGACAGAGTGAGTATGTGTGTGTTGCAGTAATGTTAGATTCATGTGGTTGTCTATTCACCATCCGAAATCCATTTTGCACGGGATCTTATTATCATTCCGTCTATTTTCTGTATTTGAATTTGAATTAAATCCTGTCTTTTCTTTTCCAAAATAAACAAATCACTTTCACAAAAAGTTGTGCCTAAAATAATGTTTAATTTCGTCCACCAATTTATTGTTCTGCTTCACACTGTCTTTCTTTTCATTGGACGCATGTGCCATTTTGTTGACAACACGTGCAATACATCGATCCATACAAATGGACACAAATATGAAACGTTTGTTCAGTCAGACACCAGTTTTTCATTTATGGTTAATTGGTCCGTGATTATATAGCCTGCTGTTTCCCAAAAACTAATTATCAATCATTACGCATTCTCCCCTCGTTTGCCATTGTCACCAGTTACATTAGCAAGCCAGGTGCAAAAGCAAGCAAAACATGTACACTTAAAAGGTTTTGTCTCTCACTGTTTGCACTTTGTTATCAGCTGCGAGCTGCAAGCTTTATCAATCGACCTGGCGTCCAGATGACACAGGTGGCTATATAGGCTGCCAATGTCTAAAAAGCAAAATTCAAGAATTTAGGAATGAGTTCACACACACACACACACACACATACACACACACACGCACGCATTTACACACATACACACACGCATACACACACACACACCCACACACACACACACACACACACACTGCATACACACACATGCACACACACACACACACACACACACACACACACACACATACACACACACCTTCAATCCTCCCTGGACCTGTACTCCCAGCCCTCCGACCGTCCCCTTCGTTCTGCTGCTGACCCACTCCGCCTTCACATCCCTCGCTCGAAACTCGCATCTGCTGGTCAGCGTGCATTTCCCTCCGCGGGCCCCTCCGTCTGGAACTCCCTGCCGCTTGAGCTTCGCCAGAGCCCCTCTCTTGACGCGTTCAAGAGTAGGTTGAAGACTCAGTTCTTCCCGTAGCTGGCTGCGACTTTCATGTTCGACGTGATGTGTTGTGCCCCAAAAGACATTCTTGTGCTGTGCTCTGTGAGAGGTGTTTTCTTTGTGCTTGATATTATTTTGTTTGGACCTAGCTATTGATGTGTACATTGTTGTTAAACAGTTGTTTGTTGTATGTTTATCAGGGTTTGCTAGTGTGTGATAGGGTTCGTGTCCGTCTGTAGATGTTAGTTTCTTTGTTAGTCCTGTGCTGACAACTCTTCGACAAGCGCTTAGAACTGTACCCACGGAATGCGCGCTATATAAGCTTCCTATTGATTGATTGATTGATTGATACACACACATGCACACACACACACATACACACACACACACACGTTTTATTTGCTCAAGGCATTTCTTCTTTTTTGAGCACACGTATTCTAAACGTCAAACATAATAACAATATATAACTTTTAAACAGAACATGATAATGCATTGAGCTTTGATCCAGCTATTTAACGATTTCACAATTGTAAGCACACTTACAATCAAACACAACAAAACAACACATCAAAACTTGATATTTTGGGATACATGAGGTCATAAGGAATATAATTATCACTTTTGTGATTCATATTCCCATGGTAATAAAAATAAAAAATATCGTCACATTTTAAATGAACGTTTCATCTTTCTTTCTTTCTTTCTTTATTTGGTGTTTAACGTCGTTTTCAACCGTTCAAGGTTATATCGCGACGGGGAAAGGGGGGGGGGGGGGGGGGGGGGGATGGGAAAGAGCCACTTGTCAATTGTTTCTTGTTCACAAAAGCACTAATCAAAAACGTTTCATCAACCAATGTTTAATGTCATCAACCTGAAATGCAATCCCATAGTTCGGACGGGGTCAAAGGTAGTGTGACAACATTTTCAATCAAATTGATAAAAAAAAATGTGTCCGTAACTGTGCCGCCTCAACTTTTGCAAATATGACATCATCAAATAGCGCTATCAACAATGGGAGAAAATCTAACGTGGGTGTGTGTCTGTATACGTCTGTGCGTCAGTGTTTGTGTCTGCAAAAGCACAGCCGTGTGTTACATTTTTGTTTTAAATAGAGGAAGGGAAGCAACTCCTGTCCACAATTATGCAGTGAGTTGTGAGTTTTTCGAAGAGTTGTATACCTTGTCGGTATTGCGAAATATCATTGAAATTATAGTGATTTGCAGATGGCCACTTAGCAGCGAGGTAGCGTGGCCGAGCGGTCTAAGGCGCTGGTTTTAGGCACCAGTCTCCACGGAGGCGTGGGTTCGAATCCCACCGCTGCCATTTTTGTTTTTATTTAATTGACTATTATCTCCTTCGTTTTTACATTTAGTCAAGTTTTGACTAAATGTTTTAACGTAGAGAGGGGAATCGAGATGAGGGTCATGGTGTATGTGTGTGGGTGTGTGTGTGTGTGTGTGTGTAGAGCGATTCAGAGAAAACTACTGGACCGATCGATCTTCATGAAACTCGACATGAGAGATCCTGAGTATGGCATCCACAACCGGTTTTTTCATTTCTTTGATACATTTCTTTGATGACGTCATATCCGGCTTTTCTTGAAAGTTGAAGCGGCACTGTTACACTGTTGAAACCAAATTGGTTGACATTTTGTAAAAACAATATTTTTTTAACAATTTTCAGATTTTTAATGACCAAAGTCATTAATTGATTTTTAAGCCACCAGGCTGAAATGCAATACTGAAGTCCGGCCTTCGTTGAAGATTGCTTGGCCAAAATTTCAATCAATTTGATTGAAAAATGAGGGTGTGACAGTGCCGCCTCAACTTTTACAAAAAGCCGGATATGACGTCATCAAAGACATTTATCGAAAAAATGAAAAATATTTCCGGGGATATCATACCCAGGAACTCTCATGTCAAATTTCATAAAGATCGGTCCAGTAGTTTACTCTGAATCGCTCTACACACACACACGCACACACACACACACACACGCACACACACACACACACACACACACACACACACACACACACACACACACACACACACACACACATACACACACACACACACACATACACCACGACCCTCGTCTCGATTCCCCCTCTATGTTAAAACATTTAGTCAAAACTTGACTAAATGTAAAAATATGAAAATTATTATCAAAATTAAATTTCCGAAATCGATTTAAAAACAATTTCATCTTATTCCTTGTCGGTTCCTGATTCCAAAAACATATGGACTTCTGATTCAAAATAACGAAAAAACAAAACTTGACTAAATGTAAAAACAAACAATGGCAGCGATGGGATTCGAACCCACGCCTCCGAAAAGACTGGTGCCTTAAACCAGCGCCTTAGACCGCTCGGCCACGCTACCTTGAAAATACACAGACATAGCCATAGACAGATAGTCACTCACACACAGACACAGACACAGAAAGACAGACAGACAAACAGACAGACATACACACAGGCACGGACACATACACAGGCACAGACAGACAGACAGACACACAGACACACAGACATAGAAACAAACACAGACAGACAGACAGACAGACAGACACACACACACACACACACACACACACACACATACACTCACACACACACTAGCGCGCACGCATACACGCACGCACGCAAACACACACACAGACACACACACAAACAAACACACACACACACACACACAGACACACACACACA
>NC_090257.1:8044269-8046769 GCF_037325665.1 Littorina saxatilis | reverse complement strand
CGAGCTAAATTGAACGCCGAAGTAGTGGCTTCGAGAGTTCTGAGTTCAAGGTCGAGAAAATTGGGGGAATCCCAATTAGTGCGCATGCGTTTGTAAACGGTAGGCTTGGTGACCAGAAGAAACAAATCTCATCGCGAGTTCGTAATGGGCAAACGTTGATCGCGCTGTAGATTTTACTATAATTGTTGTTTTTGACTGGTTGAACGAAAAGGTCGGTTCAAAGCTGTGATGATTGTCCTTAAATAGAATGACTGTCTATAATAATGATTTCGTTGACCAGAATGTTGGGGACAATAAAAAAAACAACTTTGTTTATGTGGTAGCGAAGTCGGTTAACTTAAAACTCTTTTTGTAGGTTTTTTTTATGATTGTGTATCGGTAAAACTGCTGGACAAAAATAGTTTGGTCAGAGCGAAAGTTTGTGTTACTGGTAAATTTGAAAAAGCAGAACTCCATTTTTTGGGAATCAAGATATAAGGTGTAGTGAAAAGAAAATAAGTTCAGCGAATTTCATATTATTTGAGAAAATGTGTGTCCGAATTTTTAAAACAGAAAAATTGTTGTACTTAGGTGTTTGTAAATTATGAGGGCCCCAAAGGGGGGGTATCATCACGATCACGGGAAGGGAAATTTTAGCTTTCACGATCACAGTTACCTTGATTTTTGTTTTCACGATCACGAACACCAGTGGCAAATCACGGTCACAGTAAAAGTTGCATGTACAGAAAGCACGTGTCAAAGTAAACACAAACACACAGTAATTCGCTCCTCTGGATCTATTGTTTATTCAACACAATATTATTTTTTTGAATTCTCTTTCATACACACATAGAAATGCATATCATGATTTGTAATCAGTAACACGAATGTTGTTTTCATTGTTTTCTCTCTCTCTCTCTCTCTCTCTCTCTCTCTCTCTCTCTCTATCTCTCTCTCTCTCTCTCTCTCTCTCTCTCTCTCTCTCTCTCTCTCTCTCTCTCTCTCTCTCCACTCATACTCATACACATTCAACTCCCACACCCTCACTCACACACATGAATATATACTTGCACAATTTCACATTTCCAGAGCTAAATCTTGAAAACCCATTTTCTCAAAAACTATTGGGTGGATTGAAATTAAAATACATGTAGGACGAAAAGTGGGTTTTGGGTTAATTTACTTGTGCACATTATTGGAGCAATCATTGGGTTCTTTATTTTCAACTTTGCCATACAATTTGAGGTACACCATCGCCTGGTTTCATGGCCTTGAAAAACAAACAGGAATGCTACAGACCAAAAATGGTTTTACCTGAAAGAAGCGCGCAGTGCCAGCCTGCTAAGCAGGCGAGCCAACTAGGGGGGTCCGGGGGCTTCCCCCCCCGGATTTTTTTTCAAAAAACGGTTAAAATCTATGCAATCTGGTGCATTTTGGGCATCATTTTCAGGGCTGTAATAGTGTTGTGATCTTGTTAAAAATCCCATTTTAGCCTCCCCCCACCACCATTCAACACACCTCCAAACTGGTGAAAACAATACTACTGTGCGCTGGCTTTATTGAGACCGGCGCCCGGTCGCGTTGCGCGATATTCACACGGATCGATTTTGCGGAAATTTTTCAACTTCACCGGAATAAATTTGACTTTACCGGATTTTGAAAACGGCTTTATCGGATTTCCGGCAATTACCGGAAAAGTAGCATGCCTGACAAAATCCCCAACGAACATGACTTTGATCGTCTTTGACATGAGGATCAAGTGACCCAAACTGGCACGTCTCCCCGCCATTGTTTCTGAATTTAAACCATTGTTGATATTAAAGTTTACAGGCGCTAAAATAAATCCAAGCTTAATGCAAAGAAGCGACAATTAGAATCTATGCCAAGCGTGTCCACGTTGCTGGGATGAAAAACACATTTCTAGTTTCGGTTTTGGCTACACGCAGACTCGATCTCGAGCCAGTCGAGGTCACACTGAGCGAGTGACAGCCGGACGTGGCAATGTCGACAATGTCAATGATCTCACTCAAACTCAAAGATCTTGAACAAATTTCAAGATCTTTGCCTACATTCAGAACAGTCATAGAGCAACATAGATCAACATTGTACCTTGATATTTCGTCTTCGGAAAGACCGACCCGTAGCCTGACCTTTCCACCAAGGAAGGCATTCTCGCCGCCTGCTTTGGTCTGTCTTGAATCCACAAAATATAACAGAAGTTCGATGACAGTACCGCTGCACGCCATTTTTGATCTTCGAATTCGAATTTGACTGAATGCACTCAAAACTTTTGCACGAAGCCCTTCCATTGGATGAAGTTTGGCAGACTTTTGCAATTTGCCTTCTGATTGGATCTCTTTTTTTGTGTGATTGGTTCTCTTAACTGTCAAAATCATATTTCTGAATGTGTTGTTGCTTCCCTTCAATCGGGATTGGCTCCTTGACGAATAGAGGATCATAGAGTGATACAGCTGTGAAAAATGTACGTTGAAAATAAAATGCTTTGCAATAATGCCCATCA
>NC_090257.1:7986769-8041769 GCF_037325665.1 Littorina saxatilis | reverse complement strand
CTTCGATTTGTTGAAGGTGGTCCATATTAGGGGACTCGCACATACTTTGAGATTTTGCTATTATTTTTTGTTTGCAGTAAAAACTTGTGGTCAACACTGCTAACATGTTACAAATATGGTCTTAGCTGTCATATATATCATTTTTTTGTAATAAAAGCTTTGGCTGTGGAAAGAAACGAGTCCGTTTTAGGCGGCAAATTTAGAGTGAACGCTGCCAAAAGTAAAAAAAAAAAGAAAAGCATAACTGTTTTGAGATTTGTGTTTCTGCAACTGTTTTGACATGTGCAAGTTATCCAGAGAGGGTGAATACAGCGAATAAAACTTTTGTGAGCGCTCTAGCGCCGTTAGTTTGTCAGAACAGGAGGTGGTCCATATTAGGAGCCGGTCCACATTAGGAGACCTTCCCCTACTAGTGTAGATTCCAAAGAGAGATTTGTTACGCATGAATGTTTGTTATTGTACACTTGTTACGCATGCATGTTTGTTATTGTACACTTGTTACGCATGAATGTTTGTTATTGTACACTTGTTACGCATGAATGTTTGTTATTGTACACTTTTTACGCATGAATATTTTTCATTGTACACTTGTTACGCATGCATGTTTGTTATGGTACACGTGTTACGCATGAATGTTTGTTATTGTACACTTGTTACGCATGAATGTTTGTTCTTGTACACTTGTTACGCAGCATGAATGTTTGTTTTTGTACACTTGTTACGTATGAATGTTTGTTATTGTACACTTGTTACGCATGAATGTTTGTTATTGCACACTTGTCACGCATGAATGTTTGTTATTGTACACATGTTACGCATGAATGTTTGTTATTGTAAACTTGTCGATGTCAAATTCATTCTCCTCTTGGCTTGGAAGTGTGCTGATATTTTCGATGTAAAATCAAACCCGCGTGTCGAGTTTGAATCGGTTGATGTTTTGACCTAACGTTTTATCGATATACTAAGAAAACACAAGACGTGCGTGCGTGTGAATGTTTAGAGCGAATCTAAGAAAACTACTTGACAACTCTTCATGAAAATGTACTTGTGAATTCCTAAAGACAGTATGCCCCCTTCCCCTTCCATGTATTTCGCTAAATGTCTTGGTGAAAATAAATTGAGGCGTTCCTGCGACGACTTCATTTTTCAATCAAATTAATTGACATTTTGGTCAAACAATGTTTGAACCGGTCCAGACTAACGGATTGAATTTCAGCTTGAAAAATGTATAACAAGCCTAACCCTAACCCTAAAGTTGACATTTTAAAAACAGATTCAGAATGATTTGATTGTATTTTTTATCATTTCCTGAATCCAAACATTGAACGGTAATTGTGTGCCTACAATTAAAGAAAATATATTCTATGTTCGTATGCTTCGCGAAAACCAGCGCGAACCGTCTCGGTCTTCGTGTTTCGGCTAGCCAAGCCGTACTAGTCTAGACGTAGACTGTTTTCATGTTTGCAGCTTTTACTTTCATGCCGACAGATTGACTCAATATATTTTGATAACGCTCAACGAGACTTATTTTTTTCCTTCCTTTTTGCTTGCGTTTGTTTGTTTGCTTGTGTGTTTTTTACATTTAGTCAAGTTTTGACTAAATGTTTTAACATAGAGGGGGAATCGAGACGAGGGTCGTGGTGTATGTGTGTGTGTGTGTGTGTGTGTGTGTGTGTGTGTGTGTGTGTGTGTGTGTCTGTCTGTCTGTGCGTGTGTGTGTGTAGAGCGATTCAGACTAAACTACTGGACCGATCTTTATGAAATTTTACATGAGAGTTCCTGGGAATGATATCCCCGGACGTTTTTTTCTTTTTTTCGATAAATGTCTTTGATGACGTCATATCCGGCTTTTTGTAAAGGTTGAAGCGGCACTGTCACACCCTCATTTTTCAATCAAATTGATTGAAATTTTGGCCAAGCAATCTTCGACGAAGGCCGGACTTCGGTATTGCATTTCAGCTTGGTGGCTTAAAAATTAATTAATGACTTTGGTCATTAAAAATCTTTTTTTTTATAAAACGATCCCAATTTACGTTCATCTTATTCGTCATCATTTTCTGATTCCAAAAACATATAAATATGTTATATTTGAATTAAAAACAAGCTCTGAAAATTAAAAATATAAAAATTATGATCAAAATTAAATTTTCGAAATCAATTTAAAAACACTTTCATCTTATTCCTTGTCGGTTCCTGATTAAAAAAACATATAGATATGATATGTTTGGATTAAAAACACGCTCAGAAAGTTAAAACGAAGAGAGGCACAGAAAAGCGTGCTATCCTTCTCAGCGCAACTACTACCCCGCTCTTCTTGTCAATTTCACTGCCTTTGCCACAAGCGGTGGACTGACGATGCTACGAGTATACGGTCTTGCTGAAAAATTGCAGTGCGTTCAGTTTCATTCTGTGAGTTCGACAGCTTGACTAAATGTTGTATTTTCGCCTTACGCGACTTGTTTTAGTTATTTTGTTTGTTTGTTTTTAGTCTTGATATTGTGTTTTGTTTTCTTTTGTTTTCTCAAAGAAGTCACATGACATGTGCTCAGTGAGACTTTCAGTGCTTAGTGAGACTTTCAGTTTTCTTTTTTTGTGGAAGTCGCACGGTCGTATTGAGAAGCAGCCTTTGTTCAAATAGTTCCTCACAGAATGTGACATGTACTGAAACAAACAAAAATAACTTCAACAACAACTTCCAAATATAGGAACAATTGTGTATCCAGTTTCGTCATTTCGTGCTGTTCGAGCTAACGACCCTCTCATTCATACATTAAAGTACTAAAGCGAAATAGCCCAACTCCGAAATGGTCATTTCGTGCTGCGATAAACTGAAGCATAATTATGGTCATTTGCTGGAGGAGGCATTCAGGACGGAACGTCCTGTTCTAACAAAACAGGTTTTACACAGTGCTATATGCTTCCGGCCAATCCTCGGAATGAGGATCACGCTGGGATGACAGATTGCTTGCATATTGCTGACAAACTGTGTTTTTCTGGTCAAATGCGTGGACAAATTTGACACACAAGCAGCCAACGGACAAACACACAAAGAAGGGCCTAAGTAACAGACACAGAATTGCTAAGAAGATACCCGTGGTATTCTATATATTTGCATTCGTTGATTTGTTCGACCGGCTTTAATTTGCATAACAGAAACAAAGAAACATTGCCCACTGGTCTTGTAATGTTTGAGGAATTTCTAGACGTTTTTCGAATTAGTTGTCAATATCGCAGAATGTCCTGCTGGCGGATTGCAAGCAGTCGCGCACACACAGACAGACAGAGAGAGAGACAGACAGGTCACACACACACACACACACACACACATACACACACACACACGTACATGCACGCACAGACACACACACACACACACGTACATGCACGCGCACACACACACACACACACACACACACACACACACACACACACACACTGACACTGACACACACACACACACACACACACACACACACACACACACACACACACACACACACACACACAGCAGGCCCATCCAATAACAACCGTTTTATCAACATCCTTACATTATGGACCAATTGTGAGGTTTTCTTTGTTTAATTGTTGCTAAATGACTATCAAAGCTAATTCAATCTAATTAAGCCTACCTGGTTTAAACACAATTTTATTCAAAATACACGACATGAAACAATTGATAAAAATGCAGCTAGGACACGAACTCAAGCAGATGCTTATTTGACGTGACCATAACAATGCTAAGTTACACAAGTTTTCATGATGGTGGAAAACACAATTATTAACCAGAAGAACAAAATGTAGGAGGGGGGTATGGGGAACTCAATCAAAACAGGAGGATTTTCAGAAAAAAATTAATCAAATACAAAAATAACAGAAAAAAATAAAGAAAAAAATAAGGTGAGACTATGAATGAAGCGCGTGGGACGAGAACATCGATGCTGAGACATGCAACAAGTAAGTTCAGATAAATGTACATTTTCATGGAGAAGGCAGCATAGTTCGTTACGAATAATTATATGGAAGAAAACAACCACACACACACAAAAGAGAACAGAAAAACAAAAACAAAAACTCAATGATAATTATTACTTATGTTAAATATGTAATTGATGCAACAACACTGAGAGGCGGGTTTACGTTCTCCTGCACACAAACATACACAATACCAGTACGTGGGCTAATCCTTCAAGTTTGTCGACCAGATTCAGCAATAAAGGATTGGACCGACTCGAAAATCAATGTATTTATGCGAAATGAATGTTGCTCGCTGCCTCTTAATAATGTTTCCACGTGTCTAAAATTGGCAGGCAGTGAGTTAATTGTGGACATACGAGCATTTTCAAACAACGTGCAGTATAACAAGTAATGTTCAGCTGTTTCGTTCCGGTTACCGCACGCACACTGTGGGTTATTTTTTAAATGGCGTTTGCATAAATCGGAATTAAGGTTACTCATGTTTAAACGCATTCTGCTGTGTTGTTTCTACATGTCTTTTTCCAAAATAATAGTAAACTGGCACATAATGATGAGGACTTTGTAAATAATGCTTAAACTCGCTAATTGAGTTTGTGGTTTTAACCACATCAGGCAGATCATTCCATAAAATTGTAGTCGAAGGAACGAAGGATTTTCGGAAGATTTCTGTCCTGTGAGCTGGTACAAATCTTTCAAGTGGTCGTCTTCTGTGATAAGGATTTAAGGATGAAACTAGTGGTGGCAAAAGGTCAACTAAATATAGGGGACATTTACCATGAACCATTTTATGATATACAATCAATTTATGTTGTCTTCGGCGTTCCTTTAGACTACAAAATCCGCTTTCTTTGTAAATCTTACCATGACTAGTTCTCCGCACACCGCCAATTATAATACGTAAAGCTTCAAGGTGTAGTTTTTCCAGGGTGTTCGACAAGGCTTCGGTACAATTATCCCATAATACATCAACATAGTCAAAATGTGGCAAAATAAAGGATTTGTACATTATTTTTTCTGCATAACTTATACTTAAAATGCCCTAAACAATTAATCAACAAAGTGGTCTTTTTCACAATATTTCTGACTTGAGCGTCCAATTTACAGTCATTTTGCAAAATAATACCGAGGTGCTTGTGTTCCTTTGTGTCTTCCAAAACAATTCCATTGAAAAATAACGGGTCAATTTGGCTTAAGTCACGTTTTATATTCAGCAATTTGGTTTTTGTTTCATTAAATGTGACTTTCCAACGTGCTGCCCAACAACTAATTTGATCGAGGTCTGTATTTAAAATTTCGGCACGTCTTACCGGATCATTCAATGCAAGTGACATGCTAGTATCATCAGCAAACAATTTAATAACAGACTCAATATCATTTACAATATAATATCATTTATATAAATCAAAAACAACAAAGGAACTAACACAGAACCTTGAGGAACGCCTGCTTGTATACCTTTCAGCTCTGACTTAGCTCCTTTAACGACAACTAATTGAACACGGTTTGCAAAGTAACTACAAAACCATGACAAAAGTCGACCTCGAACACCAATCGATTCCAATTTTACTAATAATCCTTTGTACCAGACTTTGTCGAAAGCTTTCGACACATAAAAAAATACCGCCTGTGTTGTTAAACCGCTGTCGTAATTTAAACATACATCATTATTTCTTTCTTTCTTTCTTTCTTTATTTGGTGTTTAACGTCGTTTTCAACCACGAAGGTTATATCGCGACGAGGGAAAGGGGGGAGATGGGATAGAGCCACTTGTTAAGTGTTTCTTGTTCACAAAAGCACTAATCAAAAAATTGCTCCAGGGGCTTGCAACGTAGTACAATATATGACCTTACTGGGAGAATGCAAGTTTCCAGTACAAAGGACTAAACATTTCTTACATACTGCTTGACTAAAATCTTTACAAACATTGACTATATTCTATACAAGAACCACTTAACAAGGGTTAAAGGAGAAACAGAATCCGTTAGTCGCCTCATACGACATGCGGGGTGCAGAGAAATAAGGATGTGGAAAAGAAGACTTTTGGTAAGTGAAATAAAGGCGATGGATCCAGTCAGGTAGAAATAAGACAACAAGAAAAGAATTGGAAAACTGCAGGGAATAGTAGGGAGAGTTTTCTTGGAAGGAAATATAGGTGAAAGGACTGGTAAGGCAGAAATAAGACAAAAGAAGAGAAGAAACAGAACCGTTAGTCGCCTCTTACGACATGCTGGTTAGCATCGGGTAAATTCTTTCTTGTCCCAACCAATATGGGACTCCCCCTAACCCGCGGGGGGTATACATCATTATATAATTATAGAGACAAGTTGACAAATCGTCGAGTCGCCGGGTATAAAACCTGACTGTGTAGGTGTGAGTATGTTGTTGGATTGTAAAAAGAGATATAGGTGGCTATTAATACATCGTTCCAAAACTTTGTCAACGCAACTCAACAAGGAAATCGGACGATAATTATTACAAGTGTCCGCTGAACCTGACTTCTAAATAGGCGTAACATTCGCAGTTTTCCAAATTTTAGGATATACTCCTTCCCTCAAGCTTCTGTTAAACATATGGGTGAGTGGCTCCGAAATAACATCTATAGCTGCAATGAGAAGTCTGTTGTGGATAAAATCGGGACCAATGGCTTTTCTTTTATAAAGATTTTTAATTACATCTTTTACCTCGTTAACTGACAAAACAATATCACATAATTCGCAATCAAGAATAGGCACTTGAGGAACATCATCATCTGGGTCTTCAACATTGGAATTTTTAATAAAACAGTTATTAAAAACGTTAGCTTTGTCTTGGCTTAGTTCATAAACTTCGCCGTTGTCACAGATAGGCGGAATTTCGTCACCATTCTTTCTTTCTTTCTTTCTTTATTTGGTGTTTAACGTCGTTTTCAACCACGAAGGTTATATCGCGACGGGGAAAGGGGGGGGGGGGGATGGGATAGAGCCACTTGTTAATTGTTGCTTGTTCACAAAAGCACTAATCAAAAACTTGCTCCAGGGGCTTGCAACGTAGTACAATATATGACCTTACTGGGAGAATGCAAGTTTCCAGTACAAAGGACTTAACATTTCTTACATACTGCTTGACTAAAATCTTTACAAACATTGACTATATTCTATACAAGAAACACTTAACAAGGGTAAAAGGAGAAACAGAATCCGTTAGTCGCCTCTTACGACATGCTGGGGAGCATTGGGTAAATTCTTCCCCCTAACCCGCGGGGGGTTTTCGTCACCATATAATCCTTTCTTCTTCATGAATGATTTCACTAACTTCCACCAATCTTTTGTACCAAACTGCGTTCAATCGGAAAATTTTGCGTCTAATTCAGAATAATATTCTAAAATCCGTTCTCTTTTCTTTGCTGTAACAAGGCTACGTGCCTGGTGATAACTCAACCAATCTTCCGGCTGTTTACTTGTTTTGGCTTTCAAGTGAATCTGATCACGTTGGTCCATAAACATTAAAATTTCAGGTGTAATCCAAGGTGGGTCGTTAGGACGTATCGTTACTTCTTTTACTGGCATGCACTGTTTGGCTATGTCCATAAATAGAGCAGAAAAATATGAACACTTTCGTCAAATACCTCCTTCATGAGAATGTCTTGCCAGTTAACCTGAGAGAGTGCTTCGCAAAAACCATCAACATTAATTTTATTATGATTAAAGAGTGTTCTTTTATAGGAATTATTTTTATTCACAATTCTGTTTAATACAATGTGTGGTACACTATGATCGCTACAAATAGGTGGCAACACATTCACTTGTTTAACTAACTGAGGGGTCTGGGTGATGATAAGGTCAATACATGTACTAGTGGTGGCTGTTACACGCGTTGGCGTATTCACAAGTTGACAGAGCTGGTGCGCCTGTAAAATATTCAAAAAGTTCCGCGATGGAGAGTTCAGGAAGTCGACGTTGAAATCGCCTAAAATCACAAATCTCAATAATTGGTTATTCACTCGCCTTAAGCTTTCATCAATTAAATCCCAATAATGAATATTAGCACTAGGTGGGCGATACAATGAGCCAATCAAAATGCTTTCATGGCTCAACTTTGTCTCAATCCAGACTGCTTCAAGACCATCGACTTGGAGATCAGGTCGGGGTTTACAATATAAATGATTCTTAACATAAATGGCTACTCCCCCATGAGGATCACCTGGGCGGTCGAGGCGTGCAGGAGGATTAAAATTAGGTATAATTAAGGATAGATTATCATCTTCAGGTGACAACCATGTTTCGGAAAGAGTTAAAATATCATGCTGCTGTACTTCAGGCTGTAACAAGTCAATTTTGTTCCTTAAAGGCTTACTAACTCGCTCCCGTGTTTACGATGTGTAGTTTGCCCACAATCGATGTCAAATGCATCATAAGGCCATATAATGACGATATGTCGCAATGCGCGGACCATATACATGCATTACAGCTTGTTCTAGCCTCTGAAAAAGTGAGGATGTCAAAAAAGACGCGGAGTTATTTCCCTTGCGTCAACGTTACCTCTGTTAGCAAATCTATAAATAGGACGATCTAGATCAAAATAAAAATTCAAATATCTCAACATTTAAGGGGTCCTAGACCACAATATCTTGCAGGGAACTTAATTTAGCATGTCTCCAGCTGTGGGTAAAGCAATTAGCGTGAATAGTCATCAGCTTTCTATGCCTTTAAGCTTCGAACGTTAATGTGTACCACAGTTACTTTATTTCCATCTGGGCCTGGATTTTTCTCAATATCCCCGGCTAAATAAAGTGATGTCCAGGCAGACAATTTAACTGCATACTTGTTTTTAATTTCTTTATCATACATATATCCTTGTTAACAAGACGTTCAGTTCCACGTTTGTAAAACAATGATCTATCAGCCGACAGAAGGCTGGCACAAAATAGGAAAGAACACAACGATAGCGTGACACGATTGGAACCTCAGTTTACAAAGCAACAACATTAAAAATGGTAATACAGTATTTTCACACAAAAATGACAATTTGCAACATCGAGCAACTGCTCTCCCATAAAAGCACACGACTCTGGCTCTGTACAAACTTAAATTAAGTGACATTTCCTAGCAGGACTGAGAACAGTAGGATTGCCGAGAGAAGGGTGTGTTGGCATGTACATGTATTCTGTATGCATCTCGCGCTTCGGTGAAAGAAAAATAGAACGACAACAGTCGTGGTTTCTAAGGGGAGGTTTGAAACAAACAAAAAGTCAAAATCTATGTACATAGTTAATTCGGAGGAGCTGGTTAAGCCTAACTGTTAACATAAGAAAGAAGAACTACCAAACAGAAAATGAAACTTCCTCGCAAGAAAACAAGCTAGTTAACAGCAAAAAACAAAAAGTGGTCCATATTAGGCAACCTTCCCCTAATCGACCTTTCAAACCTACTGGTCGACATAAAATTCATCGTCTCCTCTATCAAGCGAAAGCTTTCCGACATCCATTTGGCTATCTCCTCCATCCTTTGGCAGTTGCAGCCCATCTCGGAATACGCTGTACCCGGTACAGTCAGACCCATACCAGCCTGGGGCGCCTCTTGAATTGGCACAGTCGTTTGTGTCCCGATACCGGGTAGAGAAGGCCAACGGGGATATGGCGCCGTTAAAGAGACTGCGAGAATCGGGGGAATCTGGAAAGCGTGGGTAGTGCCTGCATTTGGTGCAAAGAACATTATACATTATTTGTAGGGAAAATGCAACATTAGCGTTTACAAAATGTTTCTGTTTGTTACCATTTTGCACCACCACCACCACCACCACCACAACCACGTCGTCGTCGTCACTGGTCACCTCAACTCATCGACATAAAGAGAGAGAGAGAGAGAGAGAGAGAGAGAGAGAGAGAGAGAGAGAGAGAGAGAGAGAGAGAGAGAGAGAGAGAGAGAGATCAAATCTTATCAAATCAAATTTAATTGAGAGAGAGAGAGAGAGAGAGAGAGAGAGAGAGAGAGAGAGAGAGAGAGAGAGAGAGAGAGAGAGAGAGAGAGAGGGGGGGGGGGGGAGAGAATTGAACTGAACTTAAAACAGAAACGCTAAAGAAAACGCAATTGAAATACAAACACCAATGCACACGCTTCAGATGGTGATGCACACGGTTCAGATGATGATGATGACGATGATGATGATGATGACGATGATGATGATGATAACGATGATGATGATGATGCAGTCAATAACACAATAACATTGCTTATATGGACATTGCACATTTAAGCAAACTGCGATTGGGCATACATGAGGAGTTCATCATATCTCTGAGAGACAGACACAGACAGACACAGACAGCGACCGACAGACCGACAACAAAATAGAATGAACACACGTACGATTTGAAGCTGATGTTGTAGGATGTCGATTCAGGTCCAATGTGAAACGGTATGTATTTGTAGCCATAAGGTTCACTCGTTGCAAAGTAGTAGAATGAAAAGTGGGCAGTGTACTCAGCCTGCGATGTCAGGTAACGGATGTTTTCCAGTCCCACGAAGAAATCTTGGGACTGTGGTTGTGAGGCCAGATCTTCGCCGTACCCGTATTTTGCGGATGTCCAGTTCAGGTTTTGGAAGGACAGATGTCGGCGACGAAAAACTATGGTTCCTCCTCCCCACTGGTTGAACGTACAATAAACCTGAATAAAGGGGAAAACTCACGAAATTACTTAAGATGACATGAGGTTAATCTAAGGTTTCTTTCTTGTCGCGTAAAACAGGCATGTCCAACTAAGCAAATCTGTTCAGGGATTTTCATCAAATAAAAGCCTCTTTAGACGAATACAAAACGTCAACCACCTCGCTGCTTTTTTTTTTACATAAAAAATAAAGTCAACATCAAAGATACCATCTGATTTATGGTATGTGTCCAATGTATACCTCATGTGTAAGCAGAAACAAATATATTACATATAGTATGTGTTGGTCTTCACGACGTTTTACATGGAAAGAACGTTATCTAAACCAGTCACCAGACCCAGAGTCTTATAAACGTGTCTCTATCTCTAAAACTGTTTGGAGTTTTTCTTTGAAACTTCATGTAAGGCCCCCCCCAAAAAAAATTGTCAGTTTAGGGTAACATGACCAAAAAAAGTAGGGTCGGTAGGTAGGTAAAGTTTTTTTTTTTTGTGTGTGTGTGTGTGTAAATGCTATGTTGGCTGAACATTCACTTCTTATATTTGATGAATACATGTTTCAAAACTAACGTATAAATAAAACAGAGAGAAAGGGAGAGAAAGAAACGCCAAATGTCTCTTTTTAGCATTTTTACCTCTTTTTTTTTCTTTTTTTTTTTTTGAAATCAAAAAAAAGTTTTTGGGTCGGCGCCAAATCGATAGGGTCGGTCGGGTTACCCTAAACAGACAAAATTTTTTTTTTTGCCTAATCCTCAAACACATGAGGGTTTTCCTTTGAAACTTCATGTAATCCTCAAACACATGAGGGTTTTCCTTTGAAACTTCATGTAATCCTCAAACACATGAGGGTTTTCCTTTGAAACTTCATGTAATCCTCAAACACATGAGGGTTTTCCTTTGAAACTTCATGTAATCCTCAAACACATGAGGGTTTTCCATTGAAACTTCATGTAATCCTCAAACACATGAGGGTTTTCCTTTGAAACTTCATGTAATCCTCAAACACATGAGGGTTTTCCTTTGAAACTTCATGTAATCCTCAAACACATGAGGGTTTTCCTTTGAAACTTCATGTAATCCTCAAACACATGAGGGTTTTCCTTTGAAACTTAATGTAATCCTCAAACACATGAGGGTTTTCCTTTGAAACTTCATGTAATCCTCAAACACATGAGGGTTTTCCTTTGAAACTTCATGTAATCCTCAAACACATGAGGGTTTTCCTTTGAAACTTCATGTAATCCTCAAACACATGAGGGTTTTCCTTTGAAACTTCATGTAATCCTCAAACACATGAGGGTTTTCCTTTGAAACTTCATGTAATCCTCAAACACATGAGGGTTTTCCTTTGAAACTTCATGTAATCCTCAAACACATGAGGGTTTTCCTTTGAAACTTCATGTAATCCTCAAACACATGAGGGTTTTCCAAATGAGCATGTCTCAAACGGTTTCGTTGGCAAACACATTAATAAGCGACGATGTAGTTTGATTGAACTACACATTCCGGATGAGCTGGGTCGTATAATTATGACACAATTAGAAATTCCAGAATAACTTTAAGGCTCTTATCCCTAACCGGATGGAGCTGGTTGCGCACGGTTTACGACCCATACTCTCCAAAAAGGCGATACAAAGTGTTTCCTAATTCAAATGTATATTTTGTCAATAATTCAACTTTCCATTAACCGACAATTCTTGTTTTTTTTATTCTTATTCAAATGGGGTAGGTCATGTTCTACCAATACCTTCAACGAAGAATCATTCTCTAAAAAACCATTTGTGTTGTACAAGACCCGTGCTATCCGGACTATGTAGTCCAACGCAACAATCTGGTAAAGGTTGAACAAGAAGGTGATGTGGAAACTGTGAGCTACGGGTTGTACGTTTGCTCAAAATGGAACAGTTTATCCTTTTCAACTGTGATAGGTCGTGTACGACCGATACCTTCAACGAGGAATAATTCTCTAAAAGTCTCTGTGTTGTACAAGACCCGCGTTTTTCGGACTATGACTTGTAGTCCAACGCAACAATCTGGTAAAGGTTGAACAAAAGTTGATGAACAAATTGTGAGTTACGTGTTGAACGTTTACCCGAAATGGAGCAGTTTATCCTCATCTTCTTCTTCTTCTGCGTTCGTGGGCTGAAACTCCCACGTACACTCGTGTTTTTGCACGAGTGAAATTGTAGGTGTATGACCGTTTTTACCCCGCCATTAAGGCAGCCATACGCCGCTTTCGGAGGAAGCATGCTGGGTATTTTCGTGTTTCTATAACCCACCGAACTCTGACATGGACTACAGGACCTTTTCCGTGCGCACTTGGTCTTGTGCTTGCGTGTACACACGAAGGGGGATAAGCCACTAGCAAGTCTGCACATAAGTTGACCTGGGAGATCGGAAAAAAATCTCCACACATAATCCACCAGGCGGCCGCGGCCGGGATTCGAACCTTCGACCTTCCGATTAAGAGGCCGACGTCTTACCACCCCGCCACAGCGCCCGTCCTCATCAAATGAGGTAGGTCGTGTACGACCGATACCTTTTACGTAGAAGAGTTCTCTAAAAAAATATGTGACCCTCCACCACGGAATGAGTCGCATGTCACCTTTGCATGATTTTTATATTTTTACATTTTCATAACGAGATTTGTATGCTCTATTCAGTGGTGAAAACCGTTTTAGAAAAGAGCGAACACTGTTTGAGTTATAAGCCTGTGACTAAGGTGACCCTCACACTGTTACCAGACACTCCCCGGACTTATATTAAGCCTTGCGCAGAACCGCGCGAGGTGACATGCGACTCATTTCGTGGTGGAGGGTCACATATCTGGGTTGTACAAGACCCACGTTATTAGTACTGTGAAGTTCAAAACAACATTAAACAAGACAGTTAATGTCGACATATACTCACGGAATAAAATAACTTAACATTGTTTAAAATGTAACATCTCAAAATCGGAAAAAGTTACAGGAGTGATTTTTGTACCAACGTAAAGCTTGTTCAATTGCTCATTATGGGCAAAAAACCGGAATAGTCTGGCTTGTTCCGTTTTTTTGCAATTTGAGCTCAAAGACGCATATGGTGTCATTTTGGAGTTTACAAACTTAGCACTGTGTGTTTGACAGCGCTGTGCGTGCACTGATTGCCTGGTCACTCCGAATCTCCTAGCAACATCAGTATAAGTAATCCCTCCTCTCAACATCCCTATTGCGACGAGTCTATCGTTCACACACGTTCGTGGCATGGTGAAAGACAGAGTGGACAGTTTTGGGCAAAGAGAAAAAAAACATTTTAGTGAGTTGTTCTCACTCACAAACAAACGGACAAACCAAAGGCAGTACTTTCATGCAATATTCGTGGATCAGCAGCAGACCTTTTGCAGGTTTCAAGTACGGGTAGACGTGCCCCGAGAGTCAAAGAGTGCAGGCCTACCTGTTTACAGCACACACAGCGTGCACTGGCTGTCGGCAGCGTCGGCAAGCTTAGGCGTCAGTCTAGTAAACTCCAAAATGACACCATGCGTCTTTGAGGACCAATTGTGAAAAAACTAAGCAACCGAGAACATTCCGGTTTTTTTCCTCTTCTCAGGAATTGATGGTTCTATGATCGTACCACCCCGCTCTCCTGCAACTTTTTCCGATTTTGAGATATTAAATTTTAAAACATGTTAAGTTATTTTATTCCGTGAGTATATATTGCGCGACGATTGAACGTTTACCCAAAATGGAGCAGGCGCGGAAACAGGCTGAACGATATATGCCCCGTCGAACGCTGACCCCCATGGGTTCGCCTCCGAACAGTCTGAAAATGAACCGGGGATTCCTGCTATTATTCAAAGATATGTGCCCCAGAGTCCCCGAGAGAGAGAGAGAGAGAGAGAGAGAGAGAGAGAGAGAGAGAGAGAGAGAGAGAGAGAGAGAGAGAGAGAGAGAGAGGGAGGGAGAGAGAGAGAGAGAGAGAGAGAGAGAGAGAGAGAGAGAGAGAGAGAGAGAGAGAGAGAGAGAGAGAGAGAGAGAGAAGGGGCCAGGGAGAGAGGTCACCCATTGCACACCGGTTCGACCGAAGCTAAGTTAAGAATAAACTCCTGTTGTGCAGCGGGTTAAAGTATTCCCTCATACCTCGGAGATATACCTTCAGTCGCTCGCAGCGACGTCACGTGACGGAAAGAATGTTATCACACCATTGAAATGACATTCTTTCCGTCCCCTATAGGCGACGAAATAGGTCAAATTTTGTTCACTTTTAAGTGGAAAATGCTTCGACGCCGGAGCGGCTACTGGACCCAGTGCCGTTCTAGTGCAAGTGCACTACAAAGGCACTGCACCCAGTGCCGATAAGCGACAGCATTTTGTTCCACCATCTAAAATGTCACGTGACGTCGCTGCGAGCGAGTGAAGGTATATCTCCGAGGTATGAGGGAATACTTTATCCCGCTGCACAACAGGAGTTTATTTTTCACTTCTTTTTTTTTTTTTTTTTTTTTTTTTTTTTTTTTTTTTTTTTTGCCAAGCACATCATTGTGGGGCTTTTAATGAATAACATGCATCCGTCCACTCACAATATATTTTCTTTCATCCTTCAACATTTACCACTCAAAAAGTATATAGTATCAAAATTAATGAAAAACTTTTTTCTTACTTGTACCCTTAGACAATTTTCCTTGGTTGCCCCAAGATTGTGTTACTATTTGCTTAGACCATAGCTTTTTTTCTTTTTTTTCCGTTGAAATATGTATTTAGAATGCATATCATTATAATTATACACACACAAAAAACACAGTATGACATCCACTATATACATCTTGGTGTAACTTTGGGTCCGTATCTAGAAATGAGAAGAGAAGGAGAAAAAAATAAAAGAAATAAGAATAGAAAAATAAAAGAAATAAAAAAGAGGAATAAAAGTCATAATTTTACATTTCTGATCTGCAATTGCTTTTCGAATAAAACAAAGAGAGGAATTGAAGCCTTTGTTTTTTTATAAATACTTATGCACATTTTAGCAACCAAAATTATACGGTTCAATTCTTTCAACAGGGTTGCTTGCATTTTTCGATTTTTAACACCAAACATAATTTCGTGCACTGTTAACTCTATTTGTTTATCCATATGTACCCAAATATAAAATTCTATCTGTTTCCAAAACTCAATCACCACTGGGCAAAAGAGAAAAAAGTGTTCTATATAATCAACGCTATTGCTACAATATGAACAGACATTGTCCTCCACAACTTTCATTTTACATAACATAATGTTTGTGGGATAAATATTGTGAAGTAATTTCCATTGTAATACACGCAACCTTGTTTCTTTAACCGATTCAAAACTAGTCAGCCAATCTTTCTTATCAATTTCATAATTAAATTTCCTCCTCCAAAAGCCAATTGCACAAGGTTCAACAACTTTCATACTTACTAATTCTTTTCTAAACTGTTGTGCGCTATGTACTTTCTTACCACGATATTACCCGCTATTACGAGCTAGTCGTGTGACAGAGAGTGTTCTTGCACACGAGACTGTAGATGTTTCACGACGGCTTTAGCCGGAGTGAAACAGCAGCAGTCGAGTGTGCAAGAACACTCTCTGTCACACGACTAGCTCGTAATGGCGATTATGTCTCACAGCTTCAACAGAGGAGAGAACAAACACGTTTTGCGTACTCACGCTTGATAAACCTAAACACAGTCCTGAGCAGCCATTGTGGAGAGATCTACTTTTTGACGAAAGTGAACGAACAACTATGAATGACGTCTCGGTATATGTGAATGACGTCACAGTCATCGTCACAGTCTGTATCTTTTGAAGCATTCCATTCTTCATGACGTCTTTCTGTGTCTGCATCCGCGAAATGTTTGTTCTTTCCGGGGTCTTTGTCATCTATGTTCAGAACTCTGTCCTTCTAGTTTCAGTCTAACAGGCCTCCTGAGCGAGCCACTTTCCAAGGGAAGCTAAACTCGCGTATGGAAACAGTACTGTAGTCTGGGATGCCGTTTTCAGTATTCTCAGCGTTGAAGAATTTGTAAAGAGAAGACACGACAACAGCAGGTGAAATAAAAGTCGTGTGTGCATTTTGGGGCTTTTGGAGGGACGATTTCGAGTTTGAATCCGCTCTTGCACATGCTCCAAAGCGTGTAACATACAATCTTGCACACGTTTGCTTTAGTAGTGGCAAAGAAGGAAAGCGTGTGACATAAGGGGATATCCATCAAATCAATTTCTTTCTTTCCGTGCATCGTCTTGTGCATTACATTCAGAGCAACAGCACGAACCATGTTATATTCCAAAATTCTCCGTGGGGATTTTCCTAAAACATCACAAATGAACTGATAGGAGACAAATTCGTTTCTGTATAAAACATCATGTACGCTATTAACACTTTCGTGACGGGATGCGACTATATTAGTAATAGCGCTGCAACGCCCACGGACGGGAAGCGACTATTTTAGTATTAGACATACAAGGTACACGACTCGTGATTGCTTCCCGGTTTTTGAAGCTTGCAGTAAATTGAGTTGTTTCCCTTGACACACTTGGTGTGCCCTTCCGCCATATGCAAAATTAGCCTGATTTGTGCGGTTTTTTCGAGAAAAAAAATGAATCGAAGGCGAGCCTTGTCACGGGAGGAGATTCTCCGGATGTTGGATCTTGAGGACCCTGTAGATCATGATTCCGACGTGTTGTTTTCGCCTCAAGAAAGCGATAATAGCAGTGATATTGAGGAAGAAACAGTCCTGTTGTTGCTGCTAGTATGAGTCGGCAAACTACACGTGTTAGGGTGGTACTGCATGAATCTTCGAATGTATAGTTGCAAGGGGGGCGTGGCAGCACTGATAACAATGGATGGCTGGAGCCTAATCCTTTTGGAAATGTTCATAGGTGTACAGTTGGGACTTTGTTGTGAAAATGTGACTTATATTCAATATGGATTACCTAGACATCATTTGGTGAGTGTCACAGTTTTGTTTCATTTGAGTCAGGATGCTGTGAGTGAATGCGGGATTTGCTTGTTTTTTTCTTTGTACTGTCTCCTTATTTCTGTGTAGAATTTTAACAATATTTCAGCTAATTCATAGGTTTTACACCTTGTTTGGTTATAAAATTATTTATAATACTTTCTGTTAAAAAATAACTTTTAAAAAAGCAGTGGAAAAGAAAACACACACAAAAAAACGTTAAAAAACACAAATTATCCCCCTTTCACCCCCCCTTTGCTAAAACAAATCGCGTGACAAACTTATAAATAGCACGACTGAACTGGGCATCCTTTTTTAATTAGTACACAAAATTTGGTGGTGATTGGACTTAATTCAAGCTTGCTAGACAGATTTCTTTACAGTTACTGTTTTTTGGGAAGTTTCTTGGTGGCTTTCTCGCCCAATCTTCAAAATACAGTACATTTCCGGCATAAGCAAAACATTGGTTATTCCATAAAAGCGGATTAAATAAATTATTATCAATACATAAGCCTACGTTGTTATCAAGCCAGGTTTTCAAAACAATTTTCCAAAATTTGGATTTGACAAGTTCACTCCCCTTTAGTCTCCGAAAATTAACATTTGAATAAAAACATTCACAATTTGAGCCGTACATTGAAAACACTGACTTTGGAACACATTTCCACTTATCCGTGACTTTGCGGGATGTCAGTCTGACAGCCCATTGTAATAAAAATGATGCCTGCATGTGTTTCAAATCAATCATATTTAAACCACCATTTTCGACATCACTACACAATATTATCCTTTTAACCTTTTCAAATGCCTTTTTATTATTTTCTTTCTTTTTCCACAAAAATCTAAACAACAGTCTATTAACTTCTGCTAATACTTTATCAGGGATCACAAATGCCTGCATAAAATAAACAAATTGGGAGATCAAGAACGTTTTTATTACAATAATTTTACCCATGATACTCAAATTTCTTTTCTCCCATGCCGCAATCAAGCGCTTAACAGACGTAATTCGCTCTGTCCAATTTTCCTCAACGTCAGAGGCTGATATGTCATTACAAAAATAAATTCCCAAAATCTTTAATTTTTTCTTCCAATTGAAATCATAAAAGGTGTCTTGACAATGTTTTTGACTTCCTAGCCACATGGCTTCACATTTTGACAGATTCAACTTTAATCCGGAAACGTAGTAAAAAGAATCAAAAATCAATAAGGCATGTTTTAAATCCGTTTCGCTTTTCAAAAATAACGTTACATCGTCAGCATACAAAGCAATTTTTAACATATCATCCCAAAACCTATCATTTAAACAATTCAAATTCGAAACACCGTTAACATTCTTATTCTGCCTAATCTTAATGGCTACTAACTCAATTGCCAAAACAAAGGCTAAAGGCGAGAATGGACATCCCTGACGGATTCCAGACTCCACTGGAAAATACTCAGACAACCAGCCTGCATAATTAACACAACTCTTGGCATCTTTCATCAAAACTTCGACCCAAGTTACAAACTCCGGGCCAAAGCCAAATTTTTTAAAAACATTTATCATAAAGTCTTTTGAAATACAATCAAATGCATGAAACATGTCGATGGTGACCAAAAGACCTGGTTTATCTTGCACATTCATTTGATCTATGACGTCATCAATCAATCTTAACAAAGATGAAACTTGCCTCCCTTTAATATATCCAACCTGATCAGGATTAATCACATTATGTACAACTTTGTTCATGCGTAAAGCCAGACACTTCGCCAGTAATTTATAATCACTGTTTGTTAGCGAAATTGGACGCCAATTATTTAATTCATCTCTCGGAAGGTTTTTACCTTTATGAATTAACACAATGACAGCATTTCTTTGAGACGCAGACAAACTACCATTATCAAATGCTGCTGAAAAAGAACGTGATATAAATATACTCACTCGAGACCAAAATACTTTAATAAATTCAATTGTAATGCCATCAGAACCTGGGGAAGAACCATTTTTCATTTGTTTTAGTGCGTGCAACAGTTCATTAGCAGTTAGAGAGCCCTCGCAGCTGTTCTTATCTTCGTCGGAAAGAGAAGGAACGCTGCAGCCTTGCAAAAAATCGTCAACATTACCAACATTATCTACTATATCTATTTTCTTTCTATACAAATTCATAAAATACCTTTTTTGCACACTGTGTATTTGTTTTTGATCTGTACACACTCGCCCTTCATCATCTTTCACGCGATCCATAACCTTTGCATTTGCACGTGCTTTTTCCAGACTCAAGAAATATTTTGTGTTTTTCTCCCCTTCCTCGACCCATTTAGCGCGAGCTCTAACCTGAGCGGCTCGTGCCCTTTTTATTTCCATTAACTCGAGTTGCATTTTCACGTGTTCACGCTTTGCTTGGGTATCATTACAGTTAGGATTCTTACTCAAGTAAACGTCTAAATCATTCAGTTTATTACACAAATCTGCAACTTCATTTCTCCTTTGACACTGTTTATTTTTGCTATAATTAATGGTAAACTCTCTAATTTTAACTTTTAACATTTCCCAATCCAGTTGACAATCCAATTCTTCGCTACAAAATCCTTCAATAAAAATATTCATTTCATTAACATAATCAATATCTTCCAACATCAAATTATTAAACTTCCAATAACCTTTGCCTCGTACAATCTCACTTACTTTCAATCGAACCAGGCACCCTCTATGGTCTGAAAAAGGAACACTGACAATGCCACAATCAAAGTTCAAATCAAAAATACCGGAGCTAACCAAAATGTAATCAAGTCGTCTGGCAATAAACGGAGTCTTTCTTGACCAGGTAAATTCCTTTGTATCCGGGTTGAAAAACCTCCAGACATCATACAAATCACATGTGTTAACCACATCATTAAATTTGGCAACGTTATCCCCAGAATGATTCTCGCCAGCTATAACATCCATTTCATTATTCAACACGCAGTTAAAATCACCACATACTATGATCTCATCGCATTCAAAACTTTTAATTTTTTCCGTCAACTCATCCAAAAATTTAACTTTTTCTTTTGTTTCGTTAGGTGCATACACATTTACAATTGCAACTGATTTATTTTTTATTCTAATACATGTCGCTAAGATTCTCTTTGACGAGAACAATACAGAGACATCTTCACTAACATTCTTTCCAAACAAAATCATTTGACCGGCGCTGTGCGATGTCCCTTCATGGAACACGAAACCATTCTTCCATTCTTTCATCCACTCGTCCGACACACTTCCCGTTATGTAAGTCTCCTGTAAACATATTACATCGTATTTCTTTTGTTTAAGAAAAGTAAACACCGATTTTCTTTTCATCTTTGATCTGATCCCTCTAACATTTAGAGAGAAAACGTTCAATGAGGACGCGGCCATAAGGAAAGTCCGTGGGCAATAACGGGGTCGTTATCCGTGTGGCACGTGGGGTATGTGCGATTATTTGTTGTCATACCTGCCCTGCTTTCCAGCTGTGTCACTGGACTGCGGGGAATCCCCGCCCTCACGTGACCGCTTGGGAGTGGCCGATCGCTGTCTCGGTTGAAAGTCAATAGTGGTTTGCTTGTCTCTCGCTTGTCTGTCTTTGTCTTTGTTGCCTTTACCTTTACCGTTCTTTTTGGCGTTCGAAGAAGCTGCGGGAAGGGGTGTCGAATGGAGAAGGGCTGGAGTCGAGGAAGCGATGGGGGGAGGGAGGATGGGGACAGAGTCCTCGAACTTCTCCATGATGGTGTTGGAGCGAAGGGTAGATCCAACTCTGACAAGCGCCGATTCTATGTCAGCATTCGCTACCGAGATCGGTATGTCTGACACCCAAACCTTGGTAGCAGGGCTGTCCTGGCCGTTCGACCCATGTAGAATGAAGGGGTTCTTGTCATAGGTAGTGACGGTAATCCCACGCAAAGAGATGCTGTTAAGAAGTAAGGCTGTGCGAGCGCCTCGTGTTTTGGGGTAAATCCGCCATAAACCACGGATCTGTTGCGCCCCGGTGATAGTCTCTGACCCGCTTGCTCTCTCGGCTGCCAAGCATATTTCCAAAGTTTCGAATTGTGTATCAAGATCCGGAGGCAGGTCGCGCCTCAGAATGAAGACTGGTTCTACCATGCCTGACGATCGCGTTTGTGTTTGTGTACCTCGACGTAAACAGATATGTCGTCACACGTGTGTGTGTACCCTCCGGCGAGTCACGTCGCTTGACCGCCTTTGGTTTGACTATGACACAGATAGGACGCTGTTTACACACGGATTGTCACTGAGTTCACGTGCAGGGCTGAATCCACCTATGGTAGTGTTCACGCCTTGCAATAAGAAAAGATCAAAGGTTCGACAGAAAATTAGCTATCTAGCAGACTTTAGTACATCTTTGCATAATGTTTTTCAGCTATCAATAAACAATGGTTAGAGACAAAGCTCTCGGACAACTCACAGGGTCGCAGAAGCCTCCAATTGGCAGAAAATAGCAGAAGAAGACGGAGCTCGTCTCACAAACACCCTTCCGACATCGAAAGGGGAAATCACTTCTCTTCGGTCGTAGCGGTGTGTAATACCTCGAGAGGTAGGGTGATAGGGAGAGAGATAGAGAGACAGAGAGAGAGAGAGACAGAGAGAGAGAGAGAGACAAAGAGAGAGACAGAGAGAGAGAGGCAGAGAGAGAGACATAGAGAGAGAGACACAGAGAGAGAGAAGGGGCCAGGGAGAGAGGTAGGGTGATAGGGAGAGAGATAGAGAGACACAGAGAGAGAGAGAGAGACACACAGAGAGAGAGAGAGAGAGAGAGAGAGAGAGAGAGAGAGAGAGAGAGAGAGAGAGAGACGCACAAAGGCAGACAGAAAGACAAACAGAAAGACAAACAGACAGAGACAAACACAGACGTACAGACAGACAGATAGAGACACAGAGAGAGACACAGAGAGAGATACAGAGATAGAGAACGAGAGAGAGAGAGAGAGAGAGAGAGAGGAGAGAGAGAGAGAGAGAGAGAGAGAGAGAGAGAGAGAGAGAGAGAGAGAGAGAGAGAGAGAGAGAGACAAACAGAGAGACAATCAGAGAGAGACAGAGCTAGATATAGACAAATACATCAAGACAGACAGACAGACAGACAGACAGACAGACAGACAGACAGACAGACAGACAGAGACATGGTGTTGAATGGAGGTAAAGACAGCTAGACAGAAGGACGGAGACAAACTTACATACACGTAAGAGCATAATAAACCGAACCAACCAAACCAAGCCAAACCCAACCATCAACAAGTCGCCAAAGGCGAAATTACTACATTTAGTCAAGCTGTCGAACTCACGGGATGAAACTGAACGCACTGTATTTATTCACTAAGACAGTACAGCTTCGTCAATCCCCGCGCGAAGGAAATCGCTCACCTTCCACGTGCAAAACGTAGTGATATTGACACGCCAGATTAGCGCGATAGCGTATTGTGCTAAGCAGGAAAGCGCGCTTTTCTGTATTCATGTTAACTTTCTGAGCTTGTTTTGAATACAACCTATCATATCTATATGTTTTTGGAATCAGGAAATCACGAATAAGATGACATCATTTTTGGATCGATTTCTTACATTTTAATCGTAAGATTAATGATTTTATTTTCGTTAATTGTGATCACATTTTAAGAGTAAACATGACATATGTATATATTTCTTTAAATTCAGAATGTGATAGAAAAAAAAAAGATGCAATCAATTTTAAATCTGTTTGCGAAAAATCGATTTTAATGACAACTTTTATGAGCAAACTCATTAATTAAATTTTAAGCCTCCAAGCTGAAATGCAATATCAAAGTCCGGGCTTCGTCGAAGATTATTTGACCAAAATTTCAATCAATTTGTTTGAAAAATGAGAGCGTGACAGTGCCGCCTCAACTTTCACGAAAAGCCGGATATGACGTCATCAAAGAAATTTATCAAAAAAAATGAACAAAACGTCTGGGGATATCATACCCAGAAACTCTCATGTAAAATTTCATAAAGATCGGTCCAGTAGTTTACTCTGAATCGCTCTACACACACACACACACACACACACACACACACACACACACACACACACACACACACACACACACACACACACACACATACACCACCACGACCCTCGTCTCGATTCCCCCCTCTACGTTAAAACTTTTAGTCAAAACTTGACTAAATGTAAAAACGACCTACCTCTGATATAACGTTGACAGTACTGTCCAGCGTATTGTATTGTGCAATGACACGTGCTTCCTTCTTGCCTCGCTCTGTTGTGACATTTCTGAAAACGGAGAATTACGTTGACACATTCTTTTGATTTTCGAGCACACACACACACACACACACACACACACACACACACACACACCACACACACACACATACACACACACATACACACACACACTCACACATACACACACACACATACACACACACACATACACACACACACACACACGCACACACACACACACACACACACACACACACACACACACACGGCTCCGCCCTTGCCCAAATGTAAATTTAAAGTAAGAAAAGGTAAGGTATATTTGCAGACAAAACAGGAGTGATTTTTGTACCAACGTAAAGCTTGTTCAATTGCTCATTATGGGCAAAAAACCGGAATAGTCTGGCTTGTTCTGTTTTTTTGCAATTTGAGCTCAAAGACGCATGGTGTCATTTTGGAGTTTACAAACTTAGCACTGTGTGTTTGACAGCGCTGTGCGTGCACTGATTGCCTGGTCACTCCGAATCTCCAAGCAACATCAGTAGAAGTCATCCCTCCTCTCAACATCCCTATTGCGACGAGTCTATCGTTCACACACGTTCGTGGCATGGTGAAAGACAGAGTGGACAGTTTTGTGCAAAGAGAAAGAAACATTTTAGTGAGTTGTTGTCACTCACAAACAAACGGACAAACCAAAGGCAGTACTTTCATGCAATATTCGTGGATCAGCAGCAGACCTTTTGCAGGTTTCAAGTACGGGTAGACGTGCCCCGAGAGTCAAAGAGTGCAGGCCTACCTGTTTACAGCACACACAGTGTGCACTGGCTGTCGGCAGCGTCGGCAAGCTTAGGCGTCAGTCTAGTAAACTCCAAAATGACACCATGCGTCTTTGAGGACCAATTGTGAAAAAACTAAGCAACCGAGAACATTCCGGTTTTTTTCCTCTTCTCAGGAATTGATGGTTCTATGATCGTACCACCCCGCTCTCCTACAACTTTTTTCGATTTTGAGATATTAAATTTTAAAACATGTTAAGTTATTTTATTCCGTGAGTATACAACAGAGTAGTACGTAAAAAAACAACAACACAATTTATCATTTTGAACAATGTTCATTCACACTATTTTTCTTTTCCATTTACCTTTCTTCCAGGAAGCGCCCGGGTTAGAAGTAGAACAGAGTGTATAATTTAAAAAAAAAACCAACAACACTATATATGATAATTTCTAACAATTTCATTCACACCATTCTTGTCCATTTACTTTTCTTCCAGGAAGCGCCGGTGTAAAAGGAAAAATTGTCCGCTGGGAAAAAGAGTCCTACGGACTTTCGTAGAGCTCCCGTGCCACAGGGACGATAGTCCCCACCCGGACAAATTTTCCTAGACTTTCAGCGGACACATTTTCCCAGGACAGAAAGTCCTAGACTATATTTAGGGGTCGGACTTTGAGTCCTGGGGGACATCTTTTCCTTTTACATATATTTTTTCAGGGACACATTTTCCTAGGAATAAAAGTCCGCCGGACTTTCAAACAGACGGACACTTCATCCTTTCACACCGGGTTTGGAAGTAGAACAGAGTATATAATTCAACAAAACATCACAATTTATAATTTGTGACCCTCCACCACGAAATGAGTCGCATGTCACCTTGGCATGATTTTCATATTTTTACATTTTCATAAAGAGTTTTTTATGCTCTATCCAGTGGTGAAACCCGTTTTAGAAAAGAGCGAAAACCGTTTGAGTTATAAGCCTGTGACTAAGGTGACCCTCACACTGTTACCAGACACTCCCCGGACTTATATTAAGCCGAGCGCAGAACCGCGCGAGATGACATCCGACTCATTTCGTGGTGGAGGGTCACATTTCTAACATTTTTTATTCACACCATTCTTTTTAATGTACCTTTTGTGCGTAGTAACAAGCAGGTGAACTCGCGTCCAGCAAACCATCACACCCGGACGGGCTGAACTCCTGTAACAAGTTGCAGTCCACTCGGCCATCTACCGGACAAACGTTGACCGATTCACAGCCTGCAGTTTGTGAACATCGGACATGGCAGTCTACTGCGGATCTGGACGTAAAAGACGCGAGGGTTTGGCCATCAAACACTGTCCCTTTTGCACATTTTGTGTATCCCTCGCTGGTTTTGTTGGCAACGTTTTGACTGTAGACTTTATGGTTATCTATTTTTAAGAGAAAGACTAGAAGCGGTAAAATAAAATGCAGTCGCAGCATCTTGTGTTCTTATTTTTTACGATTGACACTGTTGAGCTGATTGTCTGTCCTGTATTATATTGAAGTCGTGTCTTGATGGTGTTGTCACACCTTACCCCCCTGCGTCCTGGGTCACGGGAAAATGCAATTTCTCTGTTTTCTATCTCACGGTGATTAATTCGATTCAACTCACTGACATCCAAGTTAGGGCAAAGGTCCAAGAAGAATTCAACCTGGAAACCAGTAGAGAAATAATTAAAAAATCGAGAAATAGAAAAAAATAATGACAATTAATAAATAACCAAATAAGTCAAAATAAATGAATGAATGAATACATAAATGGATGAATAAATAAATGAATGAACGAATGAACGAATGAATGAATGAATGAATGAATCAATCAATCAATGAATCAATCAATCAATCAATCCATCCATCCATCACTCAATCCATCACTCAATCCATCAATCAATCAATCAAAATAATACAAACAAAAATAAGTAATTAGATACATAAGTAAATAAAAAAATTACCCCGAACCACACTCCATTGCGTATATAACATGTTAAGGCTTTACCGATCGAGGTGTGGTTCAGATTCTGGTTCAGACTCAATATAAGTTGATATCTTCAATGTAGCTAAACCTGCAAGCAGTGATAATGAATGTTGATTTATAGTAATCTGAAGAGGTGAGACCTGTCGAATGATATGTATTTAATTATTCTAAAAACACCACCCATCTTGTGTAAGTTCTATGGAGACCTATCCAGGCGACCCGAAGTTGTTACACTTTTACATTACATTCAGCACGCCAGCACTACTGGCCAGAAGACACCAGCCTGAGCACCAAGCTCTACAGACCTGCCCACACCTGGAGACAGCACGCCAGCACTACTGGCCAGAAGACACCAGCCTGGGCACCAAGCTCTGGGGACACACTGCCGAACTGCTGAAGACTGCGGACGTCATGGCAGCCACCGAACTGACAATATGACGGCCATAAATAGGTCAAAAAGAATCATCCCCTGTTCCCCTGAAGCACGGAGTACCTCAGGGCTCTGTTCTAGGCCCGGTTCTGTTTACACTATATACACAGGACCTATCTGACGTCATCTCGAGGCATGGCTGCGAACACCACAAGTATGCCGACGACACCCAAATAGAGGATTCTGCTCCCCCCAGTGATTTTCCAAAAGTGGTTAAAAACACTGAGCGCTGCATTGAGTCAGTTAAAGACTGGATGATAGACAATAAACTCAAGCTGAATGACTCAAAAACTGAGGTGATGCTGTCAGGCTCAAGGCATGCTTTAAATCAGATTGACTGTACTTCCCTGACAATAGGCGACACTCAGATTGTTTCCCAAACCGCTGTTAAGGACCTAGGCGTGTACCTGGACTCTGCTCTGACAATGCAAAATCACATTAGTTTTGTTTGTAAATGTGCCTTTTTTGAGTTGCGCAAGATTTCCTCTGTCAGATCATTCCTGACACTCCAAGCCACTGTTCAACTTGTCTCCTCTCTGATCCTGAGTCGACTTGACTACTGCAACTCATTGCTTGCCGGCCTCCCCACTGAAGAACTTGATCGCTTACAGAGAGTCCAGAACAGTGCTGCAAGGCTCATTCTGCAGAAGTCTAAGAAAGACCATGTCACTCCCCTACTTACCACCCTTCACTGGCTTCCTATGAAGTATAGAATCGAGTACAAGCTCGCTCTGTTAGGGTACCGCTGTTTTGAGAAATCACTTCCCCCCTATTTGTCCCATTCCCTCAGTATCTACGAGCCATCCCGTTCTCTCAGATCCTCCTCTGAAAAACTCCTTCGCATCCCCAAAACCAGGACCAAGACCTTTGGTGAAAGAACCTTTAGGTACCAGATTCCGACCGTCTGGAACTCGCTTCCAAGTTCTATCCGTGATTCCAGCAGCCTTTCCTCCTTCAAAACCCAACTCAAAACATACCTGTTTCGTAAAGCCTTTGCTTAGCCTGAGTAGACTCTCCACAACTCTATTCTGTTTTGGAACTCTCTACCCTGTATGTGCTTTATGGTCTCTTTGTCAATGGTATCTTTGTGTGTGCGCGTGCGTGCGTGTGTGTGTGTGTGTGTGTGTGTGTGTGTGTGTGTGTGTGTGTGTGTGTGTGTGTGTGTGTGTACTTTTAACATTATACGCTAAGTTTTGCTTAGTGCTTGGGTTCTTGGTGTTATGTCTCAGTTAAATGTATGCTTTGTATGCTTGTTGATTTGTGCTAGTTTATTCTATAATGAATTTGTAAAGCGCCTGGAGCCAATTGATGGGACTCGCGCTATAGAAAAGTTATTTATTATTATTATTATTATTATTATAAATCAATATGGAACGCAGAAGAAACAAGTCGTGTAAGGCGAAAATACAACATTTAGTCAAGCTGTCGAACTCACAGAATGAAACTGAACGCACTGCAATTTTTCAGCAAGACCGTATACTCGTAGCATCGTCAGTCCACCGCTCGTGGCAAAGGCAGTGAAATTGACAAGAAGAGCGGGGTAGTAGTTGCGCTGATAAGGATAACACGCTTTTCTGTACCTCTCTTCGTTTTAACTTTCTGAGCGTGTTTTTAATCCAAACATATCATATCTATATGTTTTTTGGAATCAGGAACCGACAAGAAATAAGATGAAAGTGTTTTTAAATTGATTTCGAAAATTTAATTTTGATCATAATTTTGATATTTTTAATTTTCAGAGCTTGTTTTTAATCCAAATATAACATATTTATATGTTTTTGGAATCAGGAAATAATGAAGAATAAGATGAACGTAAATTTGGATCGTTTTATAAAAATTTTTTTTTTTACAATTTTCAGATTTTTAATGACCAAAGTCATTAATTAATTTTTAAGCCACCAAGCTGAAATGCAATACCGAAGTCCGGCCTTTGTCGAAGATTGCTTGGCCAAAATTTCAATCAATGTGATTGAAAAATGAGGGTGTGACAGTGCCGCCTCAACTTTTACAAAAATCCGGATATGACGTCATCAAAGACATTTATAGAAAGAAAACAAAATTCCGGGGATATCATTCCCAGGAACTCTCATGTCAAATTTCATAAAGATCGGTCCAGTAGTTTAGTCTGAATCGCTCTACACACACACACACACGCACTGACACACAGTCACACACACACACACACACCCACACATACACCACGACGCTCGTCTCGATTCCCCCTCTATGTTAAAACATTTAGTCAAAACTTGACTAAATGTAAAAAGAAGAATTCAAGCTTTCACTTACTTGTCTAGATTTTACATAACACCAGAGATTTTACGTAACATCCCAGCTTTTACACACTATCCTTCCTGTGTACAACGTTCGGGATTGAACCTCCTAGCTTTTACACACACTTTCACTGAGCCGTTTTGTGTTCGCGTGTAAGAGCTGCTGTCTTTTCTTTAAATATAGTCTCATCGACCGCCCCGCCCCCCCTCCCATCCCCTCCCCCCTCCCCCCCTCTCCGGTCATTAAGGTTATTTTGTATTGTGACTTTCCGACGTTAGAACAAAATCCACAGCCGTGTACTGAAATGTTAAAGGGACCATCCTTCACACGCACACGATTATGTTTACCTCGACGGATAGGCCCAGGCGTTAAAACATGCAACAAGCGCGTCCCCCTCCCCCCCCAAACCCCGCCCCCAAAATGGCTCCAAATAGGGGCATAATTACGAACGAACTTTCACAAATCTTGATTTTGATGTTTTGTCCCTAGTCTGCATTTGTTTAGTGCTGCAAAATCCAAACTTGACAAACTTATGGTAACAAGAAATTCCTCCGAGGTAGGAAAAACACCCCCGTCCTTACCATTCTCACTGCCACCAACTGAGAAGGTTATTTCCCTTTGACCATTAATATGTCCCTCTATAAGTCCTTGTAGAATCTTAATCCACCAATAACTCCCTAACCGTGTGTTTGACTGGTCCCAATTTTTGTAAGGACCGTCTCAGGAATGTATAGAACCTGTTCACCAAGTTTGGTGACGATCGGTCCGTTCATTCTTGAGATCTATATGCGAACACAAACAAACAAACAAACACATCGACCGAATCCTTTACACACCCCTATACCGGGGGTGTAAAAATGTGCGATACCCTGTTGCGGTATAACCATTAGGTGGTAGTCTGCCTCTTTCTGGTGCCCACATTAATAGCATGATTTGTTTGTGTATAAGACTAACTTTGTATCGACAACTGCTGGAGTCATGTGATTGTCTTACCTTATCCAGATTATTCATGCATACATATACTTTGAAATGGGAAGAAAAACTAACTCATTCTTTATAAGCTTCCGAGATGAAATGCACACATATTGCACATTTTCTTGGCAGTTTTCTTGGCAATATACCGTACAGTGCTTCGACGCAAGTCGGCCTACTTCGGCCTATTTTGGCCTGCTTCAGCCTGCTTCGGCCACAGAAAACCGAAGTAGGCCGACGACGGCCGAATTGGGCCGATTTATCATAACAATGATTATGTAATGATAGAAAATAAAATGCAATACATTTCAATCTCTCAGTGAAATTTCAATTCTGATTAGCATTTTGAGAACTTTAATCGCCAAACTCATTATTTAATTGTTAAGCTTCCAAGCTGAAATGCAATACAAATTATTTGTGTTATCAAAACATATTCCGCGCAAAGTATAGTCCGTAAATCGTGTTGTTCTGTTTTCTTTTAACGACAAAGAAAGAACAATGTGGATGACCGCGTTAGCGAACAAACGCAAACATTAATTTTCGGTAAAAGACTTGCGTTTTTTCTGCGTCAATTGCAAAACCTACCTTTTCATCTTTGAATAATATCAATGCGCGAGAAAAAGTCGAAATCTTCACCTCCTCCATAGACATTTCAAGTCGATTATATGCGTTTATAAAAACAAATGAGATCGTTCGCATTTGAATGTATTCGTTATCTGTAAACACACACACACACAAACACACACACACACACACACACGCACGCACGCACGAATGCACGCACGCACACACACACACACCGACACATACACACACACACCGACACATACACACACGCACGCACGCACGCACGCACGCACGCACGCACACAGATACACACACACACACACACACACACACACACATACACACACACACACACACTCACACACACAAGATGAAGCTAAACACGATGTATGGCTCTCTCGGATCAACGAAAAAGCTGATCTGTCTACAAGCCACCAAACATCTTATAGTGTTGCTGATTTTTTAATTTTAGTCTCACAAACGTATGCAAGCAGCTGTGATCTTAGTGAAGTTGTTCTTTCTTTTGTTCCATTCTCAAAAACAGAATAATAATAAATGAAGCATAAGATGAAGAATCGCACACCAAAGAAACACACATTGATTACAGATTAAATGAAACAGTGTAGCATTCACGATTTGCACTCATTCAGTTAACCATATATATATATATAAATTATATGCCTCCTTAGTTACTATGCAAACAGATATTTAGATCGAAGGCATGCAGCAGTGTCAGTGTTTTTATATTATGTGTGTTTGTTAAGGCCAGACACCCAAGTCCAAATCTGACCAAAATCACGATTTTTCATTTGTTTTTGTTTTTTTGGCAAGATTATGGTAGAGGTATACATCTCTTTTACTAAAAGACGTATGTTTTTTGTTGTTGTCAGTAAGCAGGATTTTCTGTCCAAACTAGGCCAAGAGTCTTGCATGATGAGGCGAGTTTGAACTTCGCACCACAGATTTGCTACATTTTCGTGTTATTTTGTAACTTAAAGCCATATGTACTCGATGACTATACACGCTAATTGCTTTACCAACAGCTGGAGACATGCTAAATTAAGTTCCCTGCAAAATATTGTGGTCTAGGACCCCTTCAATGTTGAGATATTTGAATTTTTATTTTGATCTAGATCGTCCTATTTATAGATTTGCCAACAGAGGTAGCGTTGACGCAAGGGAAATAACTCCGCGTCTTTGTTGACATCCTCACTTTTTCAGAGGCTAGAACAAGCTGTAATGCATGTATATGGTCCGCGCATTGCGACATATCGTCATTATATGGCCTTATGATGCATTTGACATCGATTGTGGGCAAACTACACATCGTAAACACGGGAGCGAGTTAGTAAGCCTTTAAAGGTACTGAACTTGTCAAATCCAGGTGCACGGAGCCCCTGGGGCTTTTAGTCATACCTCAGGCAGCTATCCGTTAGAAGAACTACCAAGTTTCATTGACTTGCGCCCAAAGAGTCAAGAACTGCGATTTTTTTACGAATTAATTTCGTACTCGGACCCGGCTGGTCTTGGCCTATTTTTGGATCTAAATTTAAATCAGGTAGATCACCACATCATGCACAAAAAGACACGTCACTAGCAAACTATGTCAGACGTCATCATGAGTTTGTGTAAAAAAAAAAAAGGGCCGGAATCACTTAGTTGAATCGAACTCCGACCAAACACCACGTAATAACTAGGTTAATTTATGAACTCGCGTGAACAAGAAACTGTCGAGCTTCACATATGTCGTCGTTGGGTAGTTTTGGGTTTGTTTTACTACCATAGGAGGATTTTTGAACTGTAAATGCACTCAGTTGCAATAAAAACGCAAAACGAAGGCTGTGGGCTGCACTGTGCCTTTAAAATAGGTGTTTTGCTATCAGAAATTGAGTGATGACACACATGGTCGAACGACCCAGACAGAGTTTCTTCTTTTAATTATAGCAAGTCATTAGGGACGTCGTGCGTTTAAAATATTGGCCGTTTACAGAAGGGATCGATCTGCCCAAAACAGCGAAATTACGAAAGTGCTGGAAAGCGCGTCTTTTGTTTCTGGCATTGTTAACATTACTTCCGACTGCTTCGGCTTTTTGTTGAAAAGAACAGTTTTGACATTTTATGTGGTGGTTGGAATAATAGTTGTTTTCAATAGTAAATACCGATTTTATCTATAACTAAAAAAGAAATTTGTTATCTCATTTCACAAAAACACGCCGGTAACCCTAGTTTAACATCTTAATTGCTGTGAAAAATCATTCCAAACGCGAACATTCCTTTGTGGAGAGGACATAGGAAGCTTAGAAAATAAGTCACGCTTTCTCTGACAGTGCACGATGTGACCTCTGCAGAGTATTATACGTGGGCGCTGTCGGAGTGCAATTCAACAATGTTCTTGTATGAGAAGGTGAAAGCACGCCTTTAGTGATTTTGTTAAAGGCATACTAACGCACTCCCGTGTTTACAAAGTGTAGTTTGCCCACAATCGATGTCAAACGCACCATAAGATCATATAATGACGATACGTCACCATGCGCGGACCATAATACATGCATTACAGCTTGTTCTAGCCTCTGAAAAAGTGAGGATGTCAACAAAGCCGCGGTGTTCTCTCCCTTGCATCAACGTTACATGTGTTGCCAAATCTATAAATAGGACGATCCAGATCAAAATGAAAATTCAAATATCTCAACATTTAAGGGGTCCTAGACCACAATATTTTGCAGGGAACTTAATTTAGTCTGTCTCCAGCTGTTGGTAAAGCAATTAGCGTGTATAGTCATTGAGTACATATGGCTTTAAGAACTAATAATTATCGATGGAGAGAGAAATTCAAGTTTTGCGCCCTCACGGCAAAGCCATTAGGGGCATGTTCCCGGGTTTTAGCCCGACTTTAGATGAGATACACAAGTGTATGCGTGTTTAGGTGGTATCAACCATCTGCACTTATGGCAGAATGACCGAGGTTTTTTACGTGCCACTGTGGTGACACGGGGGTGGGAGATGGATACCGTCTCTGGGTCTGCACATAAGGTTGACCTGTGTCCGCCCCGGCCCGGATTCGAACCAGTGACCTTTCGATCACAAGTCCAGTGCTCTACCACCTGAGCTACCCGTCCCCCCAATTACCGATGGAATTTCATTCCCTTGCAGTAATGCACTGCCCATGGAAAATGAGTCGCAGTTGTCTGGCTTGTTCCACACACGTTAGGTATCTTGTTACTTGGCGGTGTTTATATAAACACAAATTATTGCTGATTTTCTTTCTTGTTTGTTTTGTTGTTGTTGTTCTTTGTGTGTGTGAGGAAGGGGGGGGGGTGCACTGTAGTTCATGGACCTGTATTTTTTGGGTAAATCGCTTTCTGGTTAGCGGATCATTTACAATTTCAAAAGAAGTTTATGCCTCGAATACTGTATATCAGCTATTGAGAACTACCTCAATCGATTACTGTGAAAAAACATCATCAAGAGATGCAACTATCACCACTACAAAAGGTCCAGCCATGCTTGCGTGCAACTTTTAATGCGAGTACATTGTTGAATTGCATTTTGATAGTGCTGTACGGTGCAAAGAGCACATCTTGCGCTTCTCAAGGAAGCAAAACTGAACGATACAAGTCTCTACCCTATAGTCTAACAGCGCTTAACAGATAGCACAAAACAGAATTGTTGTGCACATTGCATTAGTACTCAAACATGGATTTCACTCTGCTTTGGCTGCGATGATACCGAAGGATCAGGACATGTGCACCAATACACAACGATACACAACAATACACACACACACACACACACACACTCACACACACACACACACACACACACACACACACACACACACACACACACACACACACACACACACACATACACGAACTTTGTCTATTAAAAGATTAGGAAATTACAAACACCACTTGGTGGCGGCCCGTTTTAAGAGAAGACGGCGGGATTGTCATGTTTCATTACTTGTGGATTGGCTGTGACTGAAACACCATATCAAATGACAAAGATTCATCCACTCACGTGCAAACGCTACTATTTCTTCTTCTTATGTAGTAGTCTTTTCATCAAACGCTAACAGTTCTTCCTTTGAGCGAACAGTCTTGTCATCAGACGCTAACAGTTCTTCCTTTGAGCCAGCAGTCTTGTCATCAGACGCTAACAGTTCTTCCTTTGAGCCAGCAGTCTTGTCATCAGACGCTCTCAGTTCTTCCCTTGAGCCAGCAGTCTTTTCATCAGACGCTCATGCTTCTTTAGTCTCGCCCGTTCCCTGGCCAGTCCCAGCCAGTGGAGAGCAGGATTGAGGGCCGACCACAACGGCAACACCACCAACGACACTGACAACCGCATCTCCCTAGCCGATGCCAGGTCCCAGAGAGGTGACAATGCAAACACACCGACGAGAAACCTGCAGAGACAGCTGAAGACCAACAACTTGCCAACCTGTCTTCTGAACTGTTCATATCCGGGTCGTTGACTCTGCTCTGTGGCAGACTGACGGTCCGAGGAGGTGAACGTGTGATCATTGCGGTCACGAAAGTTGACGATAGCGATGCCGACGGCCAGGACAAGGGAGGCGACCAGGCTGAAGAGCTCCAGTACGGCGTAGAGGGGAGACGGGGTGTGACTGTCTGTCTCGGGGAAGGGTCTACACAGAGCAGTGTTGGAGAACCCGCCTGTGAGTGACGTCACATAGAGCAGAGGCAGGCAGGCCAACAATGCTCCTGCGACCCAGACAGCGACACACACTGCGTGCGTCAAGACCGCGCCATGCTGATGAAGGCATCTCGTTTCACACAGCGTCCAGACACACAGCGAGCTGAGCAGACAAAGAACAGTGGTGGACACCACGCTAGACAAGGTGGCCAGAAAACCGGACACGCTGCACGCCGCGCTGTGACGCCATTGCTGGTCACTGAAGACGTAGCGGCCCCTGTAGGCAGCGTTAGCGACAAGAACCACACCCATGTGTAGAGCCATCAGGAAATCGGCAGCCGTCAGGTGCGTCAACAGCACTTCGCCAGGACCATGCTGACTGTTGCGTCGGATGAATACTCGGATGACGAAACTCGCCGTGTTTGACAAAAACAAGATAATAGTAATTAAGCACAGTATCACGTGCTGGGATCTTGAGCCAATAAGATCCGCACACGTGGAGACGAGAGGGGAGGGTGACGTACACCGGTCAAGGTCGAAATATTGTGGTAGAACACTAGGGCAGCAGACTCTGTAGTTGTCAGTGTGTATTGCGTCCAGTTCTTCCAAACCCGCGAAAAGGTCCAGAGGAAACGTGGTCAGAGGGCAGCCCCGAAGGTCCAGAAGGAAGAGCTTCTTCAGGGATTGGAACCCTGTAGCGCTGAAATGTCTTATGCCAGACTGGGAGAGGTTCAGGATGCGAAGGTTGGGCGCAAAGCCAAAGCGGCTGACGTCCAGTTGTTCAAAGAAAACCTGGGACAAGTCTAGGTGCCTGAGGTTCTGATGGGGCTCAAAAACCAAATCATCTGATTTGAACAGAAATTTTAAGGGGTTCCTTGTTAAAATTAACACCTTGAGGTTGGACAGTGACCTTAGCTCCATTTCTGTGATTCTGTTTAGCTGATTAAAACTGAGGTCAAACATTTGAAGGTTTGGTAAAGTGACGTTTCCAAGATCGGTAAGGCCACAGCGGACTAAACTGAGATGCACGAGCAGGTTGTTGCTTCTCAGCGCTGTCAGCTTCATGCCGCTGTCCCTGGCGTCCAGATAGCGCACTGCATGGTGGAGATGTGCGGAGAAGGGCTGTGTGCAGAGATAGGACAGTCCCTGGCACGTGCAGTTCATTGGGCAAGTCAAGTTACAGAAACTCTCGTCGTCATTTTGCGGACACTGCGAGATGTCGTCACACAGATGACTGGAGTGCAGACACACGGTTGACCCTCGGCACCTGTAGAAGCCTGGACACGTGTAGCTGCGACAGTCCGCCTCGTCCTCCTTGCCCGGACAGTCGTACACCCCGTTGCAGCGCAGAAAGACCGGCAAGCAGAAGCCTCTGCCTGCACACGGAAAGTGGGTGCCTATCTCCAGGCATAGAGCGGGGTCCTCAATGTTGTCGTACCGCACACCTCCCTTCACAAACTGGACGACTTTAGGTGAAGGATTACTTTTCCGAAAACGTTGATCATAAAGAAAACATAACTCGTCTGTGTGGTCCACACAGTCTGGCTTGTAGTCACACTCGGATTTCCGATCCACACACTGCGCGAAACAGATGTAACTGTTGCTCAGCAAATGTATGCCAGTAATTGTAATACAAGTCAAGCACACACACACACACACACACACACACACACACACACACACACACACACACACACACACACACACACACACACACTGCGCGACACAGATGTTTCTGTTGCTCCGCAAATGTAGGCCATTAATTGTAATACAAGTCAAGCACACACAGACTCTGCGCAAAGCAGATGTAACTGTTGCTCAGCAAATGTAGGTCGGTCATTGTAATACAAGACAAACACTAACACACACACACACACACACACACACACACACACACACACACACACACACACTCGCATACACGAACATCCCGTCACATCATGCACATATATATTTCCACACACACGCACACACAGACACACACACACACACACACGCACACACACACACACACACACACCCACACACACACGCACACACACACACACACACACACACACACACACACACACACACAAGCAGACTGACAAAGACAAACATACATGTTAGACATGCAAAGTCAAAGAAGAAAGCTCGCCTGTTTGTTATCACACTCAAACTCCGTCAGACTGCAAGCTGGGAAGACACAGAAGTTCTCATCACTGCTGTCCTGGCAGTCATGACGATGATCGCACACCAAGCTGTAGGGAACTTGCTGATCCACTTTCTCACACTGGTACAGCTCCACCACCCTCGTCACGCTCGTCTGGCAGGAATGCTGCCCGTCTTCTGTCGTGACGCAATGCACGCTGTTAACTACGTCACCTGTCGACCAACAGTTACTGGCCGCGTCCTTCGCTAAGAATGTGTGCATCAGGTGACCGATCGGACATTGGACAAAAGGGAAAGAGAGGTGAAATAATGAAGAGTTTACTGTTTGAAACTCGAGTTCCTTCCCTTGACTCGGATGTTGTTTACTATTAGAGCCAACGGGAACCTGTGTGCTGTGTAACGATGGGGTGTTTTTTAGGCTTACCTCAGCTCTCAAAGGGGTGACGTCAGTCTCACAGATATGGTAGCACTTACGAAGTGCACACTCCCGTCTAATAGATGCAGTTGCAGCTGTTTTAAGCTCTGCCCCGAGTCTAGAGTCAATGTATCCGATCATGGGAAACCAGTTGGTGATATCGATATTTGGAAGGAAATAGGCAATTGTGCCGTCCGTCCATTGCAGCAGGTCCCTATATCTGTAACAATATTAACAACGCACATGTGTAAGCAGCCTTACATAATAATAATAATTGTCAGTAAGTACTGGTGTTACATGACTGATGTGAACCAGTTGATTGGCTAATGGCGATGCGCTTAAATCTGTTAGCGTACTCTTGGAGTGCGCTAACTTTTCCACAGAGCGTATTCTTACGCCCTTTGCCAAAGCGAGACTGTACTCTCATCCTCAGAATTAATTAATGACAAGTAGCTTATATTCTCCACTTTACCAAAAAATAACCATAAATTTCCTGCGGCTCAAAGCAGAAGTGTTTTTTTTTCTGACAGATCGCAGGCGCCTGTGCCACAGTGAATCCCACTGATCTAAAAATAGAAGCGGCTGTGTCTCTTCCACAATGGTCTCTTCTCGTTTTGACTTGCAAAGATTCTTCTCATATGCCGTGTTAGTGGCATGTAGCTTATTAACCACATTACCAAATGATGAGTTAGTATAAAATTCCCAGCGGCAAACACAAAACACAAGTGTTATTCCGATAACGTACCAGCTAGACTCTGTTATAGTAGACTACACTGAAATACGACTGCAATGAATGGTTTCCGAATTATTATTTCAAGGCAACAACAATCGGAATCGAAAACGTGTAGGGTTAAGAACGTTCTTACCATGTATAAAACTTATTACCAGCCTGCCTCATGCGTGCAGACGAGCAATTTTTGTTTTTAAAATGAGACTGCAGTGCAGTGCCGTGGTTCGATTGCCCTAGCCGCCTAGCAGACGACATAAACCCCGCAGCAAATTAACATGTTAGGCGAATGTGAACAAACAAACGATGGGGATATAATACGTGTAGAGTTCAGAGCATTCTTACCGTTCATAATTATATAGTACCAGACTCCCCGATGAGTGAAGATACAACACGAGAAACATACCACATTTACTTTGAAAATGTGCTAACCGTGGCCATGGAGTCAATTCAAGGGGCAACACTCTGCACAGTCAATCTGTCGAAGTTCGATGAAGGTTTCGAATCGCAAATAACTAAGAGCACGTACAGTCCTTTCTCCGAGTTTAAAATGAGGTCTGTATGAAAGATCACCACTTTTTAGCTTAACGCTACACTGGAATTTACCAACAGAAATTAAAACAAGAGTTTGCGTGTGACGAAAGCACGACACACTTGAGACAGCCCACACAAAAGTAGATCTGACACAAACCTGACCACACAGTTACGCCTATCCAAATGCGCGTAGCAAAATAAGCGTTTTGAATCTTCTTTTTTCTCTGGTGGTACTGACAATATCGTTATTAAAACAATCCAAGTGCACCAAGGGATTTATAGAGCAAATCTCGAAAATAATTATTGAACTCAGCGCTATGCGCTTCGTTCAATAATGAATTTTCTCGATTTGCTCTATAAATCCCTTAGTGCACTGGGATGTCTCAGCAAATTAACATGTTTTGCAAATGTGAACGAAAAAACAATGGGGATATAGTACGTGTAGGGTTCAGAGCATTCTTAACGTTCATATTTAGTACCAGACTCCCCGATGAGTGAAGATACAACACGAGAAACATGCCACATTTATTTTGAAAATGTGCTAACCGTCGACCTTGGGGGTTAGCAAATTCAAGGGGAGTCACTCTGCACAGTCAATCCGTCGAAGCTCGACTTAAGGTTTCGAATCGCAAATAACTAAGAACACAGTCCTTTCTCCGAGTTCAAATGAGGTCTCTATGAAAGATCATCACTGTTTAGCTTAACGCTACACTTGAATTTACTAACAGAAATTAAAACAAGAGTTTGAGTGTGATGAAAGCACGACACACTTGAGACAGCCCACACAAAAGTAGATCTTCTACGACCTGACCACACAGTTATGCCTATTCAAATGCGCGTAGCAAAATGTGCGTGTTGTATCTTTTTTTTTCTCTGGCGGTACTGACAATATCGTTATTGAAACAATCCCAGTGCACTAAGGGATTTATAGAGCAAATCTCGAAAATATTCGTTCAATAATGGATTTTCTCGATTTGCTCTATAAATCCCTTAGTGCACTGGGATGTCTCGATAACTTAAATAATAATAATAATAATAATAATAATAATAATTGTCAGTAAGTACTGGTGTCACATGACTGATGTGAACCAGTTGATTGGCTAATGGCGATGCGCTAACTTTTCCACAAAGCGTATTCTTCCGCCTAAGCGAGACTGTGCTCTCATCCTCAGAATTAATTAATGACATGTAGCTTATATTCTCCACAATACCAAATGACCATAAATTCCCTGCTTCTCAATTAAAGCAGAAGTGGGTTTTTTTCCTGACAGATTGCATGTGCCTGTGCCACAGTGTCACTGATCTAAAAATAGAAGCCGCTGTGTTTCATCTAATTTCCGCCGACTTGCATAGATGCTTCTCATATGCCGTGTTAGTGGCATGTAGCTTATCATCCACATAACCAAATGATGAGTTAGTATACAATTCCCAGCGGCTAACAGAAAACACAAGTGTTATTTCGATAGCGTACCAGACTCTGTCATACGTAGCAGACTACACTGAAATACGACTGCATCAGTTCAGTAAATGAATGGTTTCCGAATTATTATTTCAAGGCAAGAACAATCGTAATCGAAAAAGTGTAGGGTTCAGAACGTTCTTACCATATATAAGACTTATTACCAGCCTGCCTCATGCGTGCAGACTCAGTCAAGTCAGTGCAGACTGCAGTTGTTCTGTTGCCCTAGCCTAGCAGACGACATAAACCCCGCTCAGCAAATTAACATGTTGGGCAAATGTGAACGAAAAAACGATGGGGATATAATACATGTAGGGTTCAGAGCATTCTTATCGTTCATATTTAGTATCAGACTCCCCGATGAGTGAAGATACAACACAAGAAATATGCCACATTTATTTTGAAAATGTGCTAACCGTCGAGTCCTTCGAGTCAATTCAAGGGGAGTCACTCCGCACAGTCAAATGATTGGCTAATGGCTAATGGCTAATGGCTAATGGCGATGCGCTTAACTCTGTTAGCTCACTCTTGGAGTGCAAGAGTGCGCGAACTTTTCCACAGAGCGTATTCTTACGCCCTTTGCCAAAGCGAGACTGTACTCTCATCCTCAGAATTAATTAATGACAAGTAGCTTATATTCTTCACTTTACCAAAAAATAACCATACATTTCCTGCAGCTCAAAGCAGAAGGTTTTTTTCCTGACAGATCGCAGGCGCCTGTGCCACACCACTGATCTAAAAATAGAAGCGGCTGTATCTCTTCCACAAATGGTCTCTTCTCGTTTTGACTTGAAAAGATTCTTCTCATATGCCGTGTTAGTGGCATGTAGCTTATTAACTACATTACTAAATGATGAGTTAGTGTAACATTTCCAGCAGCAAACAGAAAACACAAGTGTTATTCCGATAACGTATCAGCTAGACCAGCATTTGAAAGCGGCGAATCTGTTATAGTAGACTACACTGAAATACGACTGCATCAGTTCAGTAAATGAATGATTTCCGAATTATCATTTCAAGGTAACAACAATCGGAATCGAAAATGTGTAGGGTTAAGAACGTTCTTACCATGTATAAAACGTATTACCAGCCTGCCTCATGCGTGCAGACGAGCAATTGTGTTTTTGAAATGAGACTGCAGTGCAGTGCCGTGCAATGCCGTGGTTCGATTGCCCTAGCCGCCTAGCAGACGACATAAACCCCGCAGCAAATTAACATGTTGGGCAAATGTGAACAAACAAACGATGGGGACATAATACGTGTAGGGTTCACAGCATTCTCACGGTTCATATAATATTATATCGTACCAGTCTCCCCGATGAGTGAAGATACAACACGAGAAACATACCACATTTACTTTGAAAATGTCCTAACCGTGGCCTTAGCCGGAGTCAATTCAAGGGGAAACACTCTGCACAGTCAATCTGTCGAAGCTCGATGAAGGTTTCGACGATCGCAAATAACTAAGAGCACAGTCCTTTCTCCGAGTTTAAATGAGGTCTGTATGAAAGATCATCACTTTTTAGCTTAACGCTACACTGGAATTTACCAACAGAAATTAAAACAAGAGTTTGCGTGTGACGAAAGCACGACACACTTGAGACAGCCCACACAAAAGTAGATCTGACACAAACCTGACCACACAGTTACGCCTATCCAAATGCGCGTTGCAAAATGTGCGTTTTGAATTTTCTTTTTTCTCTGGCGGTACTGACAATATCGTTATTGAAACAATCCCAGTGCACTACGGGATTTATAGAGCAAATCTCGAAAATAATTATTGAACTCAGCGCTATGCGCTTTGTTCAATAATGAATTTTCTCGATTTGCTCTATAAATCCCTTCGTGCACTGGGATGTCTCAATAACTTAAATAATAATAATAATAATAATAATAATGCATACTATTTCTATAGCGCATGTATCCAAGGTTTAACCCTGCTCAAAGCGCTGTAGTTTTTAAGGCTACAAAGTTGAACATATTGTTGTAGAGGCTTCCTTGCAGCCGAAAATTTGGTTGGGGTCCCATACTATGGCAGTGAAGAGAATTATGTTACAAAATGTTCACGGTATGCGATGTTGTGCTTGTTACAGATGGACAGTCTTTCATATGAGACTCTCGATAGCATTCATAAAATCAGACATGAAGTGGTGGTGAAAGCCGGTGGGGATCAGGAGGAAGTAGAAAAAGTCGACCCAGTGAAACCCATGGCGTCAACCTCTAAGTCCCAGGAGGTCGGTGAGGAGGAGCAGCAAGAGGAGGTACTACCAGGACAACCAGTGGCCACTTCCACACCCACGAACAAATCACATCTGTGCAACACCTGCGGCAAGATGTATGCCAGAAAGTGGGCCCTGGTGGAACATGAGCACCATTATCACAAGATTGGCGGTGGCTCGAGGTACACATGCCCATATTGTGAAAAAGGAGTTCATGGCCAAGTACTCCTTTGAATCGCATATCAATGGGCACGAGGGAAAGAAGCCTTTTTCTGGCTCTACCTGCAACAAGCATTTTCGCAATACGCTAAGCCTGCGTAGGCATAGAGCCACATGCACGACATGCGTTAATATCAACTTTGTCATCAAAATAAAACTGCAATGTCTTATCTTTACTTCTTTGGTTAAATGCAACAGCTTTTAGTACTAATAAAGATCATATTTGAACACTATGGCAACCACAAAAAAACCTATAAATTGGAGGGCAGCCTCTATGATCTGAAAAAGCACTTTGACCTTAGCATTTCTGCAATTTACAGACATGTGCACTTTGATCTTAGCAAAAACTGGGACCCCGAACACGATTTTGTTTTCATGCGATCAAGAACCTCCACATTCTTGTTTTTGTTCACAATACAAATATGGGTAGCTTGCACAAAAAGAATTGCACTTTGACCTTAGCATGGGTGCACTCTGACCTTAGCATGCGATTCGAGTTTTTCATTGACGTTTCTTGCTAAACCAAAGAACTGAGCATAGTAGGAATGACGGAGGGATAAGCTAGCATCGTAAGAAACATGATAGATATGAATGACTAATATATATATATATATATTGAATACTAAGTGAAAAGCCTACCTTCCAGCCCGCCAACACTTCAACTCAAGGGCCCGTATCGTACCACGTGACCGCACGTATACTGAACTTGCCTTAGCTTCCTTCTACGGTGTGAGAACATTAATTTAACGTTTGCATGAGAACGTTTGATTATGATTTTATTTTGGTTAATTTTATGTTTGCATGCTAACGTTAAAACAACGTTAAAACAACGTTAATAAAACGTTTCTTTTTATATTTAGTCAAGTTTTGACTAACTATTTTAACATCGAGGGGGAATCGAAACGAGGGTCGTGGTGTATGTGCGTGCGTGTGTGTGTGTGTGTGTGTGTGTAGAGCGATTCAGACTAAACTACTGGACCGATCTTTATGAAATTTGACATGAGAGTTCCTGGGTATGAAATCCCCGAATGTTTTTTTCATTTTTTTGATAAATGTCTTTGATGACGTCATATCCGGCTTTTCGTGAAAGTTGAGGCGGCACTGTCACGCCCTCATTTTTCAACCAAATTGGTTGAAATTTGGGTCAAGTAATCTTCGACAAAGCCCGGGGTTCGATATTGCATTTCAGCTTGGTGGCTTAAAAATTAATTAATGACTTTGGTCATTAAAAATCTGAAAATTGTAAAAAAAAAAAAAAAATTTATAAAACGATCCAAATTTACGTTTATCTTATTTTCCATCATTTGCTGATTCCAAAAACATATAAATATGTTATATTCGGATTAAAAACAAGCTCTGAAAATTAAATATATAAAAATTATTATCAAAATTAAATTGTCCAAATCAATTTAAAAACACTTTCATCTTATTCCTTGTCGGTTCCTGATTCCAAAAACATATAGATATGATATGTGTGGATTAAAAACACGCTCAGAAAGTTAAAACAAAGAGAGGTACAGAAAAGCGTGCTATCCTTCTTAGCGCAACTACTACCCCGCTCTTCTTGTCAATTTCACTGCCTTTGCCATGAGCGGTGGACTGACGATGCTACGAGTATACGGTCTTGCTGAAAAATGGCATTGCGTTCACTTTCATTCTGTGAGTTCGACAGCTACTTGACTAAATATTGTATTTTCGCCTTACGCGACTTGTTGTTTTTTGGGGTTATTTTTACGTTAGCAATAAACGTTAACAAAAAACACGTTAAAATAACGTTAATCTAACCGTAATATTATGGTTTTGTTTTGGTTATATTTTGGTTATTTGAAAGTTTTTTGAACGTTATATTATGGTTAGATTAACGTTAAATTAACGTTAAAGCCACGTTAAATGCTAACGTTAAATTAACGTTAACCAGATGAGCAAATTAGCTGTACGTTAACTTTTAACGTTAATATAACGTTTACCGCTAATGTTAATTTAAGGTTAATTTAACGTTAGCATGCTATCTGGGTAAGGCCTGAAGTGGATAATTATGGTAGTCAGGGTTTCAAGGTTTTATTTCGCATTAGCAGAAGTGCATTAAACTAAAAGTAGCCTACCACTATTACATGCGTGTGTGTGTATGTTTGTGCCTCGAGAGCATATCTCAAATATACTGAACGAATGCAAAATCAAAACTGATGTCTTAATTCATGCAGACCTTTCCTTTGCTATTTTTTCTCCCACTCTTTTCTTATAAATCTGTTTGATGACCTCATTTTTGATCAAGTCATTTTTGGGTGCGCTTTGGTGACGGCATGTTTTATAAGCTTTTTCTTCAAAATGGACTTCGTTCCCAGAGCAGGTAGCCTAGTATTTGACTCTGTTCGGACTAAACGACTGCATTTCAATTTTTCACCAATTAACCTCATTTCTGAAACTCTCATTCCAATTTAACCTATTAATTTTTTGCAATTTCCTTTGCTTAAACACATTATTCACAAAAGTACATATTCTGTGTTCTTTATTCATTTAGTAAATCCCAAAATATAAAGCATTTTTTGTGTGTGTGTGTGTGTGTGTGTGTGTGTGTGTGTTTGTGTGTGTGTGTGTGTGTGTGTAGTTTGTCAGGATTTTCAAGTATCGTCGAAGTGTTGCGGCCCTGCCAGTGAGGTAAACTACAACACGCCATCGATCAGTTCGACGAGCCATCAAAGCGAAAAATTTACTCCGAAGTTTAAACTCAATATGATGCCATTTTCTTACGAAAAATATGGACATTAGAGACAGGATTCGCTATTGATGGCCTACAGTGATCACTGAGCACGCGTGTTTTCCCATACTCATGTGACCTCATGCCAATCTCACCTGGCCTCCAGCAGAAAACATGTGACCTTACGCAAAACACGTTATCAGCAATTACTGCGGGCCAGCGATCCTTGCCGCAACGAATCGTGGCTCCGATGTGTATCACAACAATACAAATAACAACACCTTATTGTCCACAAAAGGAGTAGATTCAAATGGAAACTTTTCTGCGACGTATCTAACTTGTCTGTTACAGATGCTCAAAGACACGTTTCAGTGATTGATTTATATTTTAGTTATAATTTGGAGACAAAAAGGGGACTCATATCGCGCCCCGTCTCGGTCTTCGGGTTTGGTCTATAGCCAAGCTACTTGTAGTCTCGGTGATGACTGGTTAACAGTGTTGATCTTTTAGGTTCACACAGACAGTTTGACTAAAGCACACACACACACACACGCGCGCGCACGCACGCACGCACGCACGCACGCACGCACGCATGCACGCACGCATGCACGCACGCATGCACACACACACACCACACACACACACACACACACACACACACACACACACACACACACAATTAGGAATACCTTCGTGCACCTGCGTACACATACACATACAGGCTCAAAGCAGCGTACGCAACTCCTACTGTCTAAATTTGGCACACACAAAAAAGAAGATCCTTCCATAAGAGAAATAAATCACCAGATATTTCTGTTATCCGAGGTCTCCGGATAAAAAAAACCTCGCATATAAGAAAGGGGAAAAACCTCGATATCCTTATAAGCCTGCTCCACTGTACATATTCCACACACTAAAACAAACTTGACATCCTTATAAGCCTGCTCCACTGTACATATTTCACACACTAAAACGGACAGGACAGCAAAGGAGGCTACACTAGGATTAGAAAACGCAAATATAAAAAGGGGAGGAATCATAGACATGAAAAATAATCGAAATGGCTCTGAAATAAACAAATGGCTGTGGGCCACATTCGACATCGGAGCTGGTTGCGATCTGTGACCTGGAATTGTCGGCTGCGTGTTAATGGTTAATTGCCTCACTGTCAAGGTCGCAACTTCCACAGCGCTTACAAATCTTGACAGTTATTTCCGGGGGAAAAGTCTAATTGCACCAATTTAAAGGCACACTAAGCCTCCCGTAAACCATCACAGATACTGTCAGGCTTTTACACACAGTACAAACACCCTTTCGTTTAAATACTCACCGCTTGAGAACATCCTAGGTGCCCTACGTAAAGAGCGAGCAATTTTCAAAGAATTAATTTTTGCGTGGCCAGCCGGATTGTTCAGTATCACAATCGGACGCCTCGTTTTGGCGCTAGACCTAACTTTTAAAATCTAAATAGTACATTGACAGCTTATTACACAAACATTCTTAAATCATAAAATAATTCTTTTTTCATCGAGACAAGATCAGTACAATTCGAAGTTTTGAAAGTTTGGAAAAAGAAAAGCCCGGAAACGTGTCACGCAAAACGTCTTTCTCGTAGCAGACGACGGTTCTGCATAGCGCCAGTTCCTCTGAACGGTCAACCGCCAACGCTCTAGTTCGTGTGGCTCGCAGCCGTTTGTTGCGTTTTAGATTCAGAGGTACACAATAACGTGCTATTGCAGATAAGCTTACAGCGAGTCACATTGAAATCACAAACTGACGACCAAATTGTGAAAAAAAAGGAAACTGGATCACACGGGTTCACGATGGCTTAGGGGTAAGATAAACCACGCAAAAATTAATTCGTTGAAAATTGCTCGCTTTTTACTGAGGGCACCTAGAATGTTCTCAAGCGGTGAGTGTTTAAATGAAAGGGTGTTTGTACTGTGTGTAAAAGCTTGACAGTGTCTGTGATGGTTTACGGGAGGCTGACTGTGCCTTTAAGCACAGTCTCAAACGACAACATGTACTTATATATCCATAACGAACATGAACAAATCAGATGTAGTCGAAGAAAGCCCAATCAACACTATGTTGAACAAGCTTGCTTGCAGCCAATCGATACGCAAAGTGAAGATCACGTGATTCCACTCGTGCAGTGTGTTGAAAGCGACCAGGCGACCACCAAGAGGCCAGCAGTCTTGCTCAACCTGTAGCGACGTCGTGTGCTTTTTGGATTCGTGCAAAGAATAGCACTTCCCCCCGTAGCGAACAATGCGGTCTGCGCATAGTTTGTATGGACAGTCCCTCTCATCCTCGCCCCCCGCACACTCTGTGACCAGGTTGCAGAGAAAGTGATGCTTCAGGGTCGCCCAGTCAGGCACCGAGCAATCCCACAGTCCGTTGGGCTGTTGCTTGGGTTGGGCTGAATTCTGTGGATAGGTATTCATTGTTTGAATGAGTTCATTCTGTAACAAACATGATCAAGCGCACTTGCTGGCTCAGCTTGGTGCATGATCTAAAGTGTATCGATACATTGGTAGCATAGTGCCCTTATTACACCCCCGGTATAGGGGTGTGTATAGGATTCGGTCGATGTGTTTGTTTGTTTGTTTGTTTGTTTGTTTGTGTGTTTGTGTTCGCATATAGATCTCAAGAATGAACGGACCGATCGTCACCAAACTTGGTGAACAGGTTCTATACATTCCTGAGACGGTCCTTAAAAAAATTGGGACTAGTCACACACACGGTTAGGGAGTTATTGGTGGATTAAGATTCTACAAGGACTTATAGAGGGACATATTAATGGTCAAAGGGAAATAACCTTCTCAGTTGGTGGCAGTGAGAATGGTTATTTCCCTTTGACCAACGGGGGTGTTTTTCCTACCTCGGAGGAATTTCTTGTTCTATTTGACTTTAATAATGAACATTGAGTCCCTTGCTCTAAAGCAAGACACTTCACTGTTGTTAACTGTATGACGGTATAATTTGAATCTGTCTTCCAAAATAATATCCCTGACATTAAAAGCAGTATGAATTAAGTAAGAAAAGACTGACGCCACAATAGGACATTAGGAGTCACGTGATAGTTGGCTTATAGACCAGAGCTGTGCTCACGGCTTTAAGGGATACCCCGGGACACTGTTACTGGGAATCGCACTGGGTGTGTGCCTGTAGTCTGTTACAGTTGTATTGAAATCAGTATTACTTATTGTAACTGATTCATTCAGTAGTATCTAGAGGGCCCCAAAGGGGGGGGGGGGGGGTATCATCACGATCACGGGAAGTGAAATTTTAGCTTTCACGATCACAGTTATCTTGATTTTTGTTTTCACGATCACAAACACCTTGACGAATAGAGGATCATAAAGTGATACAGCTGTGAAAAATGTACGTTGAAAATAAAATGGTTTGCAATAATGCCCATCACGATCACGAAAACAAATGACGATCACGATCACGAGACTTGATTTTTTTTTGTCATCACGGATCACGGGCAAAGTCCCATCACGATCACAGAAATGGAAATTTCGGCAATCACGGTCACAGAAAGGTAAAAAAACGCTAATCACGATCACGATTTTAAACCCTTTGGGGCCCTCTATCTAGGTTACATTACGATAGATCGCATATGTGCTTGTCAGTGGTTTTCTGTGAGAATGATAACGGAGGGACCAAGAATCATGTCCCTCACATACTTTACTCACTTGATGATAACGAAGGGACCAAGAATCATCTCCCTCACATACTTTACTCACTTGATGAAAAGTAAAGAGAAGTCTGAATCCTAGCGGGCTTTCATCCACGGTATATATATTCGAACTGGCAATGGTGTGTAGGCGAACTAACACTGCGGCCTTCTCAGTGAATACTTTTAGTTTTGGCTTCGTTCCAAACTTGCCACACACTCTCAATTGTGCCCTAGTCGGTGTGTGAGCATCATTGCTGTTGTGATGGGTGTCAGGGTCCTTGCTTGTGTCATGGCCCTTCTTGTGCATGCTGCTCTGATTCAGGACGTCATTCCAGTTCTGATCAGTGCTGGCAGTCTGCCATCTGTTCTTGCCGAGGAAACTCTCTCTTGGGCCACTGCTGTTACGATTCTGGGCATCATTCAAGTTGTGTTGCTTGAAGCCAGTCCGAATCTGAGCTTGGTCAAGCGTGTCTCGTTGCGTAGTTACATCGAGAGAATTTCTCAGATCTTCATGGATGTTCCAAGCGCCGTCATTGACTTGTTCGTGCTCTGTGTTCCTGGTTGGCCCATCGGGATCATGACCAATGTCCAGCGCGTACAGCTCCACACGATGCTCGCACGGTGCCAGTAAGACTTCAACCAGACTGAACATTACCACATAGCCAGATGGCACTGGGACCTGAACCCAAGTATTCATGTTTCTCTGCCTGCTGGTTGTGCTGCCCGGGTTCCACCCTGGTGTCTGTATGTAGCCTACCCACAGAAAACAGAAAGCTTGTGAAAATGCAGTTCAGTCAAAAGACAAAGCTGTGACATAGCTAACACTAACTTAGACGCACAAGAAGAAAAATAAACAATAACATGTTTCAACTATAGAGACATGGGGCATCTCAACCAGGAAATAATTTGACTTCGAGCATTGTCACGCACACATGCATAAAACACGCACACAGTCTGTCATCCACGACTCAATGACAATCTTGCTCTTTAAAACTACAAAACACAAGTTGACACGAACATTAAATTGCAATGAAGCACAGATACAATGTCATAGGTCTCCCGCAATTGCTCTACGAAAGCAACAGCTACGTGCAATGAAGAACGGACTCCCGACTCGGACCGCGAGTCTTCCTTCCTCGACAAGAGGCAAAAATACGAGTAAAGAAAAAGACTAACTACAAACTTGAAGTCGACTCTGAGCTCACCCTACAAAATACCTGTAAAATACCCGTGAAATACATGAGCACGGACGACACGAGACATCCGAAGCTAACACGCCGTCTACCTGTGACAGGTAAATTACAGGGACACAGGCGCCCCACAGTTGCACCTTTAACAAAACAGAATACATTTAAGTCTTAACCCCTTCACTGCCTTAAGACGGGTATACCCGTCCTGTGCCTGTGCATCCGCAGCGCCTTAGGACGGGTAAAACCGTCTTCTCCGTTCAGGAATTTTCCAGAAATGCTGCGTCACTGCTGACACACAAATACTAGCCAATGGCTTAGTAGGATACCTCATTCTCATGACTGAATATAACTGGTGACCCGATTTTGTGTTATTACATCTGGCAGTGAAAGGGTTAACAAAACAGAATACATTTAAGTCTTAAAACCGCTTGTGACAAGCATCTGTTTACAAAACTTACGTCAACTGAAAATGACATGCACAATGAAGATCTTAAGGAAGGAACATCCTAGAAATAAGTAGGCTACAGTCTCCAAGGGTAGATGTTGTTGGACACGAATTTATAAGTGAGTTTTTCTCGCACAAAACGAGGATTCATCAAATCGACCGACAGAATTTGATTGGTAAGCAGCACAAAAAATCACCCTCTTCTCGATTCCCAGTGTATCTGAAAACATTTAGTTGGAATGTAATATAAGAAGGCAAAAAAGGTACCCCTTTCAATCAATCAATGACGCTTATATCGCGCATATTCCGTGGGTACAGTTCTAGGCGCTCTGCAGTGATGCCGTGTGAGATGAAATTTTATACGGCCAGTAATTGCAGCCATTTCGGCGCATATTTACCTTTCACGGCCTATTATTCCAAGTCACACGGGTATAGGTAGACAATTATTAACTGTGCCTAAGCAATTTTGCCAGGAAAGACCCTTTTGTCAATCGTGGGATCTTTAACGTGCACACCCAATGTAGTCTACACGGGGGGAGGGTTCGGACACCGAAGAGAGTCTGCACACAAAGTTGACTCTGAAATAAATTTCCGCCGAACCTGGGATCGAACTCACGCTGACAGCGGCCAACTGAATACAAATCCAGCGCGCTACCAACTGAGCTATATCCCCGCCCCCTTTGACTTTCTTGTAAGCAGATGTCCTTGTAAGTAAACGATAACGACACTCAGTTTTGTTTGTCACGCCCTTATATCTACAATAACACGAGACAGATTTGTGACGAATTGTGTAAATGGCCGCTTTTAAGATATAACGTCGTTCTAAGGTTCACTTGAAGAGTATCTCTTTGCCATCTGGGTTTCAACTCACCTAGCGTCGGCGAAACATTGCGCATTTCCAGATCCCCCTTCACTGGAGACACAGCTCTCACCAACAGCAACGTTTCGTAAGGCTCTGGCAGATGAAACACCTCCATGGTCAGGTACAACTTGTTTGTTTTTGTGACCAAGATGTTGCCTGGAGGCACCCAGCGACTGCAAAGCCTAAACGTCTTGTCGGGTTTTCCGTCATGCACGTGCCACTTCCCTTGCACCGCGCAGCCAATAGGAACCTGTTGACACGTGACCACAGCTATACATCTAACATAGTACAGCTTATATCTGATGGTAGTAGAGGCAAAATATGTAGGTCTCTTTTGACACGGGACCACAGCTACACATCTAACATATCACAGCTTATATCTGATGGTAGTAGGGCCAAAATATGTTGGTCTCTCTTGACACGGGACCAAAGATATACATCCAGCACATCACAGCTTATATCTGATGGTAGTAGGGCCAAAAAATGTAAGTCTCTATTGACACAGGACCAACTATATACATCCAGCACATCACAGCTTATATCTGATGGTAGTAGGGCCAAAAATATGTAAGTCTCTATTGACACGGGACCAAATATATACATCCAGCACATCACAGCTTATATATGATGGTAGTAGAGCAAAACTATGTAGGTCTCTGTTAGCAGTCATGCGAGCACACACTCATTTATGTTTGAACATACGCATGTCTAAGAGAGTCATGCAACATACGAATCAGAAAACAAGAATTGTAGGCTAATGGAACGTTTTTTATTGACAAAACAAAACGTTCCATTTACTGGTGCGTCGACCCAGTGGTGTTTTCAGTAGACAGACAGACAGACAGACACTTTATGCACTTATCTTAGAAGCGTGGATGTAAAGCTCAAGCCTTCAAGATGCCAGCGAGGTAAGGATGAATGACAAAATGAATGACGCAGAAATGGAATTTGATTCTAAATTTTGGAACGTTAGCAGTCTATCTGGGTTTTTTAATTCATGCAACAAACGTGCATATATGCGTGATATGTTTAACCATTTCATACCGGTTTAAAGTACTTATGACCTCCCCCCACCCCCTTACCCTTGCCTATATAAAACATGTATCCTTGTGTATGATGTTCAGTTTCAATTTCCCTGTCAGTAAATTTGTCACTGTTCGGTTTTTCCTACCTGAACCAAAAGCCATATGACAGAATCCAGGTCGACGAATATTCGTCTTAGACACGAGTTGTGATCAATGGATAGACTGGTATCGACTTTCACGTGCAGAGCGACTGTTTGGTTCCGTGGAACGTAGAACTCCTCAGGGAATGAAGGCAAGACTTGAAGACAACGGTAAGAAGCGCCGTTAGGTATGCTTCTGACTGTAATGTTGATATGAAAATACGATTCCGTTCTTTCTTCATTTGAGGAGTCGGTTCCAGTTGAGGTTGGTGGTGAAGAATTGACGGCTTCCCGTACCTTAATAATAATAATAATAATAATAATAATAATAATAATAATAATAATAATAATTGTCAGTAAGTACTGGTGTCACAGGACTGATGTGAACCAGTTGATTGGCTAATGGCGATGCGCTTAAATCTGTTAGCGCACTCCAAGAGTGCGCTAACTTTTCCACAGAGCGTATTCTTACGCCCTTTGCCAAAGCGAGACTGTACTCTCATCCTCAGAATTAATTAATGACATGTAGCTTATATTCTCCACAATACCAAATGACCATAAATTCCCTGCTTCTCAATTAAAGCAGAAGTGGGGTTTTTTTCTGACAGATTGCATGTGCCTGTGCCACAGTGGGACTCATCTAAAAGTAGAAGCCGCTGTGTTTCATCTCATTTTCGCTGACTTGCATAGATTCTTCTCATAATATGCCGTGTTAGTGGCATGTAACTTATCATCCACATTACCAAATGATGAGTTAGTATACAATTCCCAGCGGCTAACAGAAAACACAAGTGTTATTCTGATAACGTACACAGCATTTGGAAGACTGATTCGATCGACTCTAGCAGACTACACTGAAATACGACTGCATCAGTTCAGTAAATGAATGGTTTCCGAATTATTATTTCAAGGCAAGAACAATCGTAATCGAAAACGTGTAGGGTTCAGAACGTTCTTACCATATAATTCTGCCTTATTCGTGCAGACTCAGTGACAGTGCAGACTGCAGTGGTTCGATTGTTCTAGCCTAGCAGTAGCAGACGACATAAACCCCGCTCAGCAAATTAACATGTTGGGCAAATGTGAACGAAAAAACGATGGGGATATAATACGTGTTGGGTTCAGAGCATTCTTACCGTTCATATTTAGTATCAGACTCCCCGATGAGTGAAGATACAACACGAGATATATGCCACATTTATTTTGAAAATGTGCGAACTGTCGAGTCCTTCGTGGGGTAAGTCAATTCAAGGGGAGTCACTCCGCACAGTCAATCCATCGACGCTCGACTGAAGGTTTCGAATCGCGAATAATGAAGAGCACAGTCCTTTCTCCGAGTTCAAATGAGGTCTCTCTGAAAGATCATCACTGTTCAGCTATAACGCTACACTGGAATTTACCAACAGAAATTAAAATGCGTGTGACGAAAGCACGACACACTTGAGACACCGGCCCACACAAAAGTAGATCTTACTGTACACGACCTGACCACACAGTTATGCCTATTCAAATGCGCGTAGCAAAGTGTGCGTTTGGAATCTTCTTTTTTCTATGGCGGTACTGACAATATCGTTATTGAAACAATCCCAGTGCACTAAGGGATTTATAGAGCAAATCTCGAAAATAATTATTGAACTCAGCGCTATGCGCTTCGTTCAATAATGAATTTTCTCGATTTGCTCTATAAATCCCTTAGTGCACTGGGATGTCTCAATAACTTAAATAATAATAATAATAATAATAATAATAATAATAATAATTGTCAGTAAGTACT
>NC_090257.1:7924269-7981769 GCF_037325665.1 Littorina saxatilis | reverse complement strand
GTTATTTCCGAACTTCGCCTATATTTCTTCTGACTTTCGTAGATAATGTGACTTGAGGCAGTACCAAAGTATGCCCGCACGGTCCTCTCTCTCTTTCATGTGACAGCAGTACGCCTGATTCCGCAGGTTAAACTGTTTACAACTTCAACCAAAATGCAGTTATTCACAAGTTGTGTATTACAAAAACATGAGATTTCATTGTTAAAAGTTCAGTCCTACCCAACAATGCTGTTTATTTTGACCGTGTGACATAACCACATGACCGGTTTTGTTTGATGTGTTTTTCTTGCCTTTTAGGTCATAAGGGTTATAAAACGCTTTGCGACATCACTATCCGCTTAACAAAGACAGGACAACGTAGGTGATAATAATGCGGTCCCATGTGTTCATCAGAGGCAGTTTTGTCGTCGCATTTCTGGTTTCATATGCCTTAACGTTTAAAGACCAAATAACAGTAACGACTGACACACTTCTACTCTGTTTTGGGAAGAACGACAGCGTAGTTCTCAATGCCAAGGAAGTCTACGTTGTGTTTTCGCAGAACGACAACCTCACCAAGAACCATGTTCCTACAAGCGGGTCGTGGTCTTGTAACCTGCAGATCACAGGCCAGAGAGACAGAGCCTTGTCTGTGTTAGTGACGAAACACACGTGCACCACGCCTCACAGCCCTGTCTCTGTGTCGGACGGCGTCTCACAAGAACTGTGGACTGGCTGTGAGGAGTTCTTCTTCCCGGGCGTGGATTTCACCTCACACATGAATACCGTCAACGTGAAAATCACTCTCCACAACCACTCCGTTTCTTTTTCGCTGAGAATGGCCATCAAAGCTGTTGGTCCTTTCGAGCCTGATGAGCTTGAACTCCGTTATGTAACGGACACTCTAGGTACGTAAACATGCATGCTTTTGTTTTCATAATTATCGGGGGACATAATTATAAGGGCGTGATAACGTAACTTAAAAGAGCTGAAACGTCTGTGTATATTTTTTAATCGACACAATACCACGCGCTAAGTCGAGGTTTTCAAAATCGTCAGAAAGACGAAACAATTGCCTCCCACCTTGGAGGTTGTTGAAAGTGACATAAGTATCAGCAAATGTAGGGATGTAGTTCTGTTTGGCGTCATCATGCCTTTCTAACAAAAGCTACTCTTGCCAAGAACTCCACACGGTGACCGATGACTCAAAGAATGATGATTCAGGGTCCGTTTCGGGGCAGAGCCAGACCAACAGCCTGACCATGGATGAGTGAGCAGACTGATGTCTAGATCTGACCGTTATGAAGCACACGTGGGGTATACCTCGGAAGACCGGGGCGGGGATATAGCTCAGTTGGTAGCGCGCTGGATTTGTATTCAGTTGGCCGCTGTCAGCGTGAGTTCGATCCCAGGTTCGGCGGAAATTTATTTTAGAGTCAACTTTGTGTGCAGACTCTCTTCGGTGTCCGAACCCTCCCCCCCTGTACACTACATTGGATGTGCACGTTAAAGATCCCACGATTGACAAAAGGGTCTTTCCTGGCAAAATTGCTTAGGCACAGTTAATAATTGTCTACCTATACCCGTGTGACTTGGAATAATAGGCCGTGAAAGGTAAATATGCGCCGAAATGGCTGCAATCTACTGTCCGTATAAAATTGCATCTCACACGGCATCACTGCAGAGCGCCTAGAACTGTACCCACGGAATATGCGCGATATAAGCCTCATTGATTGATTGATTGAAGACCCAGGGTGGGTGAACACAAGTTCGAAACCCATCAGTCACACTCTCCATGGCTTTCCCCAAACATTTTTTTTTTAGTCTGTAAATTACCGGTAAGTCCTTTTGGTGAGCAGCTTAAATCGCAAAGAAATAAATCGCGGGAGTTTTGCTCATCAGTATACACACGTTTCCTTAGGCCAAAAAAAAAAAAAGGTCTGTTTACGGTAACATAGGCCCAAAAAATAGGGTCGGTAGGTCGGGATTGTTTTTTTTTTTTTTTTTTTTTTTTTTTTCCAAAAAACCATATTTTTACGTTATTTTGCAAAAAAAACAAGAAATTTTTTTTTGGCCCCCAAATGCCAAAAAAAAGTCTAGGGTCGCGCGAAAAAACTAGGGTCGGTCGGGTTACCGTAAACAGACCTATTTTTTTTTTTGGCCTTACAAACACAAACTTTGGCTAAAAATCGGTTTTCAATCAAAATCTCAGAATTATTTACTAGCGAATTCTTCTGACCTGAAAGGGGGGTCGCTGTAGGTCCTAATTAAAACTCTGGAAACAAAAACTCTCAACTGCCGATTTCGGGTGTTTGTTGCTTCCTTGGTGTTTCAGGTTTTGTGCAGACACCCGGTTGGGATCCGACACAGCAGGTCTTCTATCCCTTGGTGTTTCAGGTTTTGTGCAGACACCCGGTTGGGATCCGACACAGCAGGTCTTCTATCCCTTGGTGTTTCAGGTTTTGTGCAGACACCCGGTTGGGATCCGACACAGCAGGTCTTCTATCCCTTGGTGTTTCAGGTTTTGTGCAGACACCCGGTTGGGATCCGACACAGCAGGTCTTCTATCCCTTGGTGTTTCAGGTTTTGTGCAGACACCCGGTTGGGATCCGACACAGCAGGTCTTCTATCCCTTGGTGTTTCAGGTTTTGTGCAGACACCCGGTTGGGATCCGACACAGCAGGTCTTCTATCCCTTGGTGTTTCAGGTTTTGTGCAGACACCCGGTTGGGATCCGACACAGCAGGTCTTCTATCCCTTGGTGTTTCAGGTTTTGTGCAGACACCCGGTTGGGATCCGACACAGCAGGTCTTCTATCCCTTGGTGTTTCAGGTTTTGTGCAGACACCCGGTTGGGATCCGACACAGCAGGTCTTCTATCCCTTGGTGTTTCAGGTTTTGTGCAGACACCCGGTTGGGATCCGACACAGCAGGTCTTCTATCCCTTGGGCATAAATAGCACGGTTGTGATACACATTCCACAGAACCAAACAGCCGTTGTCAGTCTGGTCCGTATTGACGTCAAACCCTTGATACCCTACCTGGACTGTCTGGACAAACTGTGGATTTTCGAGATCTCGGAGTCGGAGGATTATGTGGATGAAAAGTGCGGTGTCCTGAGAGAGAGTTCACCTGCTGTGATGTTTGCTTCGTTTCTTGTGCGTTTTGCAAGCCGCAGTGTGGCTGATCATGTTGCTACGCTGATCCTGGAAAACACTTCATTCAAACGAAAAGACGTGGAACGCAGACATACCGGTTTTCGTCTTATCTTCACTTTTCATCAGGTTTTGCTTACAGATTTAATCTTCTTCCCCTTCAACAACTATTTCAACATTTCATATCGTACAGTTTGGAATCAAAATATGTTGTAGGAACACACAGCAAGCACAACAAAACTCCAAACCATGGGGGGGGGGGGGGGGGGGGGGGGGGGCGGTAGCTCAGTTGGTAGAGCACTGGACTTGTGATCGGAAGGTTGCAGGTTCGAATTCGGGCCGGGACGGACACGGGTCAACTTTATGTGCAGACCCAGAGACGGAAGCCATGTCCCACCCCCGTGTCATCACAATGGCACGTAAAAGACCTTGGTCATTCTGCCATAAGTGCAGGTGGCTGAATACACCCAAACACGCAGACACCTGGGTAGCGCGACTCCGTTGCTGCTAGCTTTCCACTGGGAGGAAGCGACCCGAATTTCCCAGCGATGGGAAAATAAAGTAATGAAAATGAAAATGAAAAGATGAATGAAAAAAGATTCAATCCACTACTGTAGAAAACGTTTTGTTTCTCATCTGTTAGGTACTTATTCTCTGCCCTAATTATCCATTGTTCTCTCAAATGGTTCTCTCAAGTTTGTGTATATCCCGCGTTGGATTCAGATTAAACATTCGGTGCATTAATTGTTTGGATACACTATCTGCTTATACCTTTGGTTGTTTTTGAGAAACATGCAATTTTTTTTAAAACTTTACCTTTGCCTAATTAGGCAGGAGTCTTCATTGCTTTAAACTTCAAGAGATTTTGACCATTTCTGTTGGTTTGCTTTTTGTTATTAGGAATCTTCACTCCTTTATCCTACTGGCCCTAGGAGAAAACTGCAGTGTTCTGTGCCCTCCTGGCCTGAATTAGCTCCTCATTACAGCTGCGACCTTCAAGTGGATTGTGAAGGAGAGGAGGACGAGACAGGCTGCAGCCAGCAGTGCGGTGTCGGGGGGTTCGCCGTGGGCACCTCCTGCTACTACGTTGGTAGACGTGGTGAAGGCTTGCAGGGTAGAACAGCTGATACAGAGTGCAGGCGGTCTGGTGGTCGGCTCGCTAGCTTCAACACTCTCCACGAGTGGAATCAAGTCCTCTGGAATCTGCGGCGCAGTCCTGTTCCTATCTACTTCTACGGCCTTCGTCTTCCTTTAAAAAGCTGGCCTGTGTAGTGAGTTGTCTTGTTTTAGAAAACGGGTGATAGGCTCGGCTATATATCCGGCAAATGGCACGAAGGCGAAACCAACCCAACCCTCGAATACTTCGCCCTCCGCCGTCGATCCTTTTACATCCGTGTTTTGTTTTATTCACTTGAGTAATCGGATAATCATAGCAGTGAGAAGGATTTGTGATGTATGGACTGCCCACCGGCCCGCAACAACTGTCCCTCTGTATAATACCACACACACACACATCGATGTTGACGCGTTTGCGGATGTCATTTAAGTTCGAGCTTTGAATTTGCACACACTTCCAGGGTTTGATGAGCTCTAAACATAACGCACGTTTGGTTGACCCTCGTCAAGAGCACAATCATTATCTACGTCCTCTTGCTGCGTTACTAAAAGAGATATAGCTGACCGAAAACCTTTGTCTAATCGCTCCAAGAGCCATATACTGATCGGGGTTGGGGTTATTAAGTCACCACACAACATGAATACCTTAAAATATGTGTTTGAGCTCTCAGTTATTCAAATAGGAAAAGGCTGGTTTTAAGGGGCATTTCGAGAATGAATTTTTCCACGCAACGCCTTCTTCGCCATTTGCGGATTTTCATCCTATCTTTTGCCCCATCCTATCTTTTGTTCCACGTGCTGTTGCTGGAGGAACAGACTTGAACTCGACCAGACTTCGGTTTGGAGGTTGAACAGATGACAACACACACGAGGAATGCTTTAGTATCAGTCTTTTAGTGTTCTATTTTTTAAATGTAAATATTAATACTGTGTTGAGTGTTCTTTTCAGACCGTGTATATTCTCCAATGGACAATGCGTTTGGTTACTCTGTGTTATACGTTTTAGCCCCGTAAACCACGAAATCCGCATGCATTTAAGAAATTACAAGTGTAACATCCTGAATCCAACGGTATTGATAGGCTTTTGTCTACAGAAGAACTTTGCGACTGATAAAAACTTTAAATTGTGTGCAGTCGCATAGGTGCATAACAGACTTTCAGTCTTAAGCATTATGATTTCGTCACGTTTTTCTGTAAAGTAATAGACTGTTGTCTTACGCTTCATTTGGAAGCGTGTGAGCTTGCGCTTTTCCCATGCCTGAGTTATATTTTCTCATTCCTGTTGTTATTATTCAACCTGATGAAGATGTGTCTTCATGGCGATGAACATGCTTAAAGCCATATGTACTCGATGACTATACACGCTAATTGCTTTACCAACAGCTGGAGACATGCTAAATTAAGTTCCCTGCAAAATATTGTGGTCTAGGACCCCTTCAATGTTGAGATATGTTAATTTTCATTTTGATCTGGATCGTCCTATTTATAGATTTGCCAACAGAGGTAGCGTTGACGCAAGGGAAATAACTCCGCGTCTTTGTTTACATCCAAAGTTTTTGAGACTCTAAAACAAGCTGTAATGCATGTAAATGGTCCGCGCATGGCGACATATCGTCATTACATGGTCTTATGGTGCGTTTGACATCGATTATGGGCAAACTACACTTTGTAAACACGGGAGCGCGTACATATGCCTTTAATAATAACTATTATTTTGCAGTTGCTGTTCTCGCAGTTGGTTAATTTATTAATAGCATTTTCCTATGCAAGGCTTAGGCCTAGGGGAAGATGTTGGTTACTTCCCTTGACATTAGCTGTTGTGGAGTTATTTAACTCGCGGTGGATTCTCTTTCAGAGAATGCTGTGTCTGCAGGATTTTGTCTGTATTGTTTCCTGTCTATATTTGTTATGATGATTTTGTCCAATGTTACATTCATACATTCATTGGTTTATGCTTTGTATTATGTCATGTATGACTTAGAGGGCATGTTGTTTATAATTTCATGTTCTTTTCTTTTTAGTGGCTTCTTCGTTAACTTCATTACACTGCTTTCTGGTTGCTACCAGACTTATAACTTACTACACTGCTTTCTGGGTTACACCAGAAGTTCTAGCATTATAATACACAGTCTGTTTTGGTTTACACCAGAAGTTCTAGCATTATAATACACAGTCTGTTTTGGTTTACACCAGAAGTTCTAGCATTATAATACACAGTCTGTTTTGGTTTACACCAGAAGTTCTAGCATTATAATACACAGTCTGTTTTGGTTTACACCAGAAGTTCTAGCATTATAATACACAGTCTGTTTTGGTTTACACCAGAAGTTCTAGCATTATAATACACAGTCTGTTTTGGTTTACACCAGAAGTTCTAGCATTATAATACACAGTCTGTTTTGGTTTACACCAGAAGTTCTAGCATTATAATACACAGTCTGTTTTGGTTTACACCAGAAGTTCTAGCATTATAATACACAGTCTGTTTTGGTTTACACCAGAAGTTCTAGCATTATAATACACAGTCTGTTTTGGTTTACACCAGAAGTTCTAGCATTATAATACACAGTCTGTTTTGGTTTACACCAGAAGTTCTAGCATTATAATACACAGTCTGTTTTGGTTTACACCAGAGTTCTAGTTGATACAAACATTATTCTTTATTATAAACATTATTGTTTCTGGTTGATAATTATCAGAATTATCAAGGCTGTTTTGGAACATTTCTGGTCTTAGACAAACATTAAGCTTACCATCCCGAAGAAGGCAGTAACGTGCCGAAATATTGATTATGGATATAAGAATAAGAATAAGAATAAGAATAAGAATACTTTATTATCTCATAGAGAAATTCAGGCGTGGTACATAACAATAGTACAAACAAGACATTTGGTTACTTGGTTACTGGTGTGTTTCCTTTTTATTTCAACATTACTGGTTTCTAGTTACAATATACTTTAATAAAAGACAAATTATAGCGACCCGTGTCTTTGGTGTCCCACCTTCCACCCTACCTTCCCACACTGAGTTGTCAGTGACCCATTATCGACATGACTTGTTTTGTTAGTATCAAAAAGGTAGGTTGTTGGAACTTTTTATGTATATGTTAAATATTAAACAGTCTTGATAAAATATGTGACCCTCCACCACGAAATGAGTCGCATGTCACCTCGCGCGGTTCTGCGCTAGGCTCAATATAAGTCCGGGGAGTGTCTTGTAACAGTGTGAGGGTCACCTTAGTCACAGGCTTATAACTCAAACAGTTTTCGCTCTTTTCTAAAACGGGTTTCACCACTGGATAGAGCATAAAAAACTCTTTAGGAAAATGTAAAAATATGAAAATCATGCAGAGGTGACATGCGACTCATTTCGTGGTGGAGGGTCACATATATATATGTGTATGTGGAAATATGACTCATTTCGTCATATAATCATTCATTCGCTTGCGGCTTCGTGGCAGGCGGAAGAAAAAATCATCCAGATAAGTGTTCGTTATTAATTGTGTGTCTGTGCACTTAAAAGACCGTTGGGTCGATATATTTGTGAATGTATTGTTTTGTCAATAACAAACGTTCCAACAACCTACCTTTCTTGGTTTTTTATTCTGAATTTTGGAACGTTGGCAGTCTCTTTGTTTTTGGATTTGTTTTGTTAGTATTTTATTCCTTAGTCAGTTCAAGGTGTTACAGTAAAATAGTTATAATGTTAAGGGCAGGAGCTACCATAAAATACACCGTTTTTCTCTTCAAGTCATTTGGCCATAACAATCATGAAACAGAACTGTTTGTGTTACAATTTGGTGTCCATTTGCTTCAATGCATGTAGAATGATAGTATACGGTCCCAAAACAATTTGCTTTTAGATTGACTTTAGTACAAATTATTAAATGAAAAATAAGCAAAGCGTTGAATCGAAACATTTTAGTTCACGGATGACAAGATAATTTTAAAACTGTTTATCAGAATGATTTGAACATGTGCAGAATGTTTTAGACATGCTAAGAGATGTTTTGTTGGAAGGGCTAAGCTCTAGGGAAAAGATAAAGAGGTAAAAAATAAATCCAGTTTTCATAAATTTTGAACCAACAAAGTTAACATTTGTATCACTTTTTGTCTAAAGCTGTTATATATTAAAAGAAGAATATTGTATTTGACCCCCACTACGTCCAAGTATCGTAATGTGCAGTCGCTTATAAACATACGCACAGCAATGCTCAAAGTATAAATAAAATAATGTTTTGTGCAGCTACAGGTCAACCTACAGATGGGAAGACGGTTCTGTGGCCTTCCTTCCTCTGTCCGGTAATCCCCCAAATCCTAGAGCCAACTGTGCTTACTTTTCCGAGCTCGATATACATTACTTCGAAACGGTGAATTGCAATGGTGATGTAACTGACTATGGATACAGGTCGTACGTGTGCGAGCCCGATCCCAACGAGGTGTCACAACTGTCCGTCGGGCCATTGCCAGAGACTATCACGCTGCATCACGCTGGAAGGGCAGACATAACGGAGAACCGTTTTCCTTCCGACTTCATCCCCTGTCGTACTGGGCATTGGACTCACGCCTTTCTGGCGTGTGACGTCTTGAGTGAGTGTTGGGCAAGACGTGACGTCAACGCGTACAGCCGGGAGAGCGTGACGTGGGGCATGCCTGTGACGTCAACATGTCAGGAGTCTGTGACGTCAATGTCTCCATTCTTCCGGTGTGAAAATGGCGAGGAGCATGTGCCGTACAGTACTGTGTGTGATTTCCGACAGGACTGCTGGGATGGAAGCGACGAAGACTTCTGTGTGTTCCTGTCTTGTCAGGACAGTGTTCATTTTACGTGTCGGAATGGACAGGTACAGGCGTGAAGCACACACACACACACACACACACACACACACACACACACACACACACACACATACACACACACACACACACACACACACACACACACACACAGACACAATCTCACGCATATAAACGTTCTCACACTTACGTAAATACACACGAAACCACAAACACAACCAAATACACCCCCGACACACACACGCACATACACCACACACACACACGCACACACACACACACACACACACACACACACACACACACACACACACACACACACACACACACACACACACACACACACACAACCAAATACTCGCGCGCGGATGCACATAATCATAATCATCTGTCTGTCTGTCTGTCTGTCTGTCTGTCTGTCTGTCTGTCTGTCTGTCTCTCTCTCTCTCTCTGTATCTCTCTCTCTCTCTCTCTTTCTCACACTCTCACTCTCTCTCTCTCTCTCTCTCTCTCTCTCTCTCTCTCTCTCTCTCTCTCTCTCTCACACTCCATGGAGAACTTGGCAGATACCCCCTTTTTGTAAACTCCTATGTGCGTTGTCTGAATTATTGGTTTATATTGCTAATGATGAGAGACGACAGATTGCCAAAACAAGCCTTTACAATGTTGTATAACATGGATGAAAGAGGAAAAAGATGTTGGGCCTCGGAAATTCGAAAGATATTGTCTGAAACTGGTTTTAACTTTGTATGGCTTAACCAAGGTGTCGGCGATGTGAAATGGTTTTTGAGGGTCTTTAAGCTCTGATTGGGTGACATGTATAAACAAGAATGGTCCGGCACAGTGTCACAAAGGGACCGTTATGAATTGAATTGTACGCTAAATTTAAATCTGTGCTGCATGTTACAAGTTACTTGTTCAATATTTTAAGTTATTGAGACATCCCAGTGCACTAAGGGATTTATAGAGCAAATCGAGAAAATTCATTATTGAACAAAGCGCATAGCGCTGAGTTCAATAATTATTTTCGAGATTTGCTCTATAAATCCCTTAGTGCACTGGGATTGTTTCAATAACGATATTGTCGGTACTGCCAGAGAAAAAAGAAGATACAACACGCACATTTTGCTACGCGCATTTGAATAGGCATAACTGTGTGGTCAGCTCGTAGAAGATCTACTTTTGTGTGGGCTGTCTCAAGTGTGTCGTGCTTTCATCACACGCAAACTCTTGTTTTAATTTCTGTTGGTAAATTCCAGTGTAGCGTTAAGCTAAACAGTAATGATCTTTCAGAGAGACCTCATTTGAACTCGGAGAAAGGACTGTGTTCTTAGTTATTTGCGATTCGAAACCTCTAGTCGAGCTTCGACGGATTGACTGTGCAGAGTGACTCCCCTTGAATTGGCTGACCCCCAAGGTCGACGGTTAGCACATTTTCAACTGAAATAAATGTGGCATGTTTCTCGTGTGGTATCTTCACTCATCGGGGAGTCTGGTACTAAATATGAACGGTAAGAATGCTCTGAACCCTACACGTATTATATCCCCATCGTTTTTTCGTTCACATTTGCCCAACATGTTAGTTTGCTGAGCGGGGTTTATGTCGTCTGCTAGGCTAGGGCAATCGAACCACTGCAAGCCTCATTCCAAACACAAAAATTGCTCGTCACGTTGCTCTGAGTCTGCACGCATGAGGCATGCTAATAAGTCTTGTATATGGTACGGACGTTCTAAACCCTACACGTTTTCGATTCCGATTGTTCTTGCCTTGAAATAATAATTCGGAAACCATTCATTTACTGAACTGATGCAGTCGTATTTCAGTGTAGTCTGCTACGTATATTCCAAATGCTGGTACGTTATCGGAATAACACTTGTGTTTTCTGTTAGCTGCTGGGAATTGTATACTAACTAATCATTTGGTAATGTGGATAATAAGCTACGGCATAATTATGAGAAGAATCTTTGCAAATCGAAACTGAAAAATTAGACACAGCGGGTTCTATTTTTTAGATCAGTGGCAACTGTGGCACAGGCACATGCAATCTGTCAGAAAAAAACCACTTCTGCTTTAATTGAGAAGCAGGCAATGTATGGTGTTTTGGTATTGTGGAGAATATAAGCTACATGTCATTAATGAGTTCTGAGGATGAGAGTACAGTCTCGCTTTGCCTTTGGCAAAGGGCTTAAGAATACGCTCTGTGGAAAAGTTAGCGCACTCCAAGAGTGCGCTAACAGATTTAAGCGCATCGCCATTAGCCAATCAACTGGTTCACATCAGTCATGTGACACCAGTACTTACTGACAATGACATTTATTGTTTTAGGGTAGCACTTACACAGTTTAGACTTGGTGTATTGCCAATTAATAACAACCTTAAACGATTCAGTGCTATTATGGAATCAAGATATTGTATTTTTTGTGAAAATGTAGCCGAAGATGAACACCACTTCCTCTTATGCTGTCCATTATATTCTGATTTAAAAAAAAGATTTATAGGAAGCATGTGTGAGGGTTCTGTGTCTACCATTTTGTCATTTTCAGATGTTAAGAGGTGTCGCCTCGTTGCTAAGTTCATTTTCCACGCCATAAAACGTCGACAACTGCATGTTGAAACACTGCAATGTTAGAAATGACCGGTACCGTTGTAATTGTAAACGATTATTATATATAGCTATTATGATGGACACGTGGGGGAATTCGGGGGCTGTGATTGGATGGTCTCTTCCGATCATCAAAGCATACTGCTACGGAAGTCGGCCATTTTTGCCAATATCCAAAAGCATATTGACAATAACAAAGACGCATGGTTCCGGTTTACCCATCTGTACCACACGATGTTTCAATCGACAACAGCACACACTGACAACTTGACATTCTTCTCGGGAATGTTTTTTCAGCTTTACAAATGTCGATAGCATACCCTTTTTTGCTAACTTCCTGATGAAACAGGACTAAACCAATTATTTTCTGTCCCTAAACACCACAAAATGCCTAAAATCGAAAGATGTACAAACAGGGGAGTAAAACGGAACAGCCGTTTTTGTGTGCCTGTGTGAGCTAAGTTGCCGACTGACACAAACTTTCGCATTCGGCTTTTCTTATCTCGTAACCCCACACTAAATACCCCAATTCCCCTCTGAAGTATTGATGTTCAACCCATGGCACTAACATTTATGTAGTTGTTTATAACTGAGGTTGAAAAATTCGCTTCATGACGAGACAAGTATAAATGCCTTGCACCAAACTGAAAACTTCGCTGCCGTCTGTTCGCGTTGTACGGATTAGCTGTTCTCTTCTCCTCCCCTTGTTGCATCATAGTTCTTCAGTTGTTTCCAGTTTTCCGTTGATGTTGTGTTTTGGTCTTCTTCATAAGTAGTCTTGTTCAAAATTTAAAAAAAATCAAACATCTTTTTGTTGTATACGAATGAACTAATAAAAAGCTGTTTAACAGCTGTGTTGTCAAATCGAGTTTTTTCCAAAGTCAATGTGGCGCCTGCGCAAAACTAATGCGCATAAGAAACGGCGTCTGCTATCAAAACCTGAGATCAACGCATCGACGCAAAAAATGTCATTTTGTAAGTTTGGAACAACAAATCAAGGTCAGAACAGCTATATAATCCCTATTGTATTTTCAGCGTAGCAATAGGGTCCGATATTTAGACTCGAACAAGTATAATGCGACTCGTCTTCGACTCGTCGGCATTATACTTGTCTCGTCTAAATATCGGACCCTATTGCTACGCTGAAAACACAATAGCTGTTAATAACATGTGAGGATAAATGTGTAAGACGTGTGTGTATATGTGTAAAATTCCCCTAACCCACATCCCCTCTTCCCTGGTTTGTATATGGGCAACTGGCCATACGTACAATAAACCATCCAAAAGTCAAAAGTCTCTCACAGCTCTCTCTCTCTCTCTCTCTCTCTCTCTCTCTCTCTCTCTCTCTCTCTCTCTCTCTCTCTCTCAGTCTCTCTCTCTCAGTCTCTCTCTCTTTCCCTCTCTCTCTCTCTGTATCTCTCTCTCTTTTTTTTCTCTCTCTCTTTCCCCTCGCCGCTCTCTCTCTCTCTCGCTCTCTCTCTGTATCTCTGTATCTCTCTCTCTCTCTCTCTCTCTCTCTCTCTCTCTCTCTCACTCTCTCTCTCTCTCTCTCTCTCTTACGTCTTCTTGGTTCCGTTACCAGACAGCGACTCCTTTTTTTGGCTCACGTAAGTGTAGACTATGCGATCGTAACTTTGTCTGTCTGTGCGTGCGTGTGTGCGTGTGTGCGTGTGTATGTCTGTGGTAGAAACTTTAACATTTGACTAAACACCGAAATACTCATTTCACCTGGTTATTTTTCAAGCACCATCTTCAAAATATTGAAGCAATGATCAACACTGTGTCGGCATGTGTGTAGTTAAAGCGTGTATCCAAAGAAAACGGGTGGTGGGGGGTTTTGAAGGGGTACAAGCAGTTGACTGGTTTCTGTCGTGTGTGGTATGTAGACCAGGTCAGGTGTCAAGACCAGGTCAGGGGTCGCGCGAAGGATTGTGGTATAGATTCACTTCTCCAGTTCTCACTTCTGCATTCGCCGATTCGGGAAAGACGATTTCATGTTGTTCGGTTTCTAAGCTCCAGAAAAGTAAATAAAGAAGATACCAAAGGGAGATTTCCTACAATTTGATCTGCACAGCGTTTTTCCAATGTCCACGCGAGGAAGAGCTGTCGAAAGCGCAGTGTCGATCTGGCAGCCGTATCCCGGTAAGTACAGAGACAGATCTAGTGTCTCCCAATCTGATAACGTGTCACCTACTGTTAATCCGTTTTGTTTTAATTTATTTTTATTTCAGTAGACACGAATGTCAAACACAGTGCTAGGCAGTCACCTCTAGTGAAATGAGTTGATCTAAAGTGCCTGTAATGTTTGGATGTCTTTAATTATTCGTGGTTCGATTTATGTGAATTTCAAGACTTGCAGTAGAGTCTCAAGTTAAGTTCACTCTGCCCGAAAAAAACTGTCCATCATTTACTTGAACATGCAGATATAAGGAAACGGAATGAATCTGTTCTCTAAGTCAAAATGATCACGATTTTTTCCTCTGATTCAAAACATGCACTGTCAAGTGTCATGGTTTTGTCTGTACAATTTAGTAAGTCTTACCTTGCAACAACTTCCTTGAACTTGAAAGACAGTTTTTGAATGCTAGATCTGTATCGCGTTTCATTCCAGACTCGATTCTCTCTTTGATTGTACTGTTTGCTGTTTACGCACTATCATGATTCGCTATGTAACGTTTGGTAAGCTTACCTTGCAACAGCTTTCTTGTCTTTGTTGGCATTTTCTTTCAAGGCAGTACAACGTAAGATTAGATTCTTTCGGACAGAAGGTAGAATGTGAGTTTTGAGACAACGACAGTCGTCCAAAGAAAGCTTGCTGTGGCATTTGTTTGTAAATAATGGTACATGTGTCACAGTGATTCTGTATTTTTCTGCGGTTGATGTGGTTTCTTTTTTCCTCTCTTGTTTTTGCCCTCCTGAGTTGATCGTTATCATTTAAACAAGACCCTCAGAGAGTACCTCCGTTGCTCCTTAAAATGGAATGTGAATAGTGTGTTGGTTGTGTTGACCGTCAGAATTATTTTAAGAACCAGGCTGCTGCAGTCAGTTGACATGTTTCGCATATTGTAGGGTTACAATGCTGCAAATATGTAAAGTGGCTTGTATAACCTGACTATTCTGTTTCAAAACACTGTTTATATTTGTGTAGGTTGTAGTCATCATAACTAAGCGCATGTTGCCATTTGTTTCAGAAAGGAGGTTAACCTACACGATCGACGCTATGTCAGATATGCCTCAGCCACATGAAGACTTCCGAATTTAGATCCACTCGGCATGGCGACAAGTCTTGATGAAAAGTATGGGACTGAGGACAGCAGTGGAAAAAGTGGCCACATGGCAGGTTCCTATTGCTTAGTGTCGACCTGCAGTGCAAAAGACAGATAAGCTGATGGTAGATTTGCAAATGAACACAGTGCCCTCTATACTGCTGATTTACGACGGGCAAGCAACAATTATGCTGATGTAGTTTAAATGTGTGTCTGTGTGTACGTGCGTGCTTGTGCGGTTTTGTGACGGTATGTTTGTGTGTGTGTGTGTATGTGTGTGTGTGTGTGTGTGTGTGTGTGTGTGTGTGTGTGTGTGTGTGTGTGTGCTTGCGTGCGTGTGTGGGTGTGAGTGAGTGAGTGTGTGTGTGTGTGTGTGTGTGTGTGTGTGTGTGTGTGTGTGTGTGTGTGTGTGTGTGTGTGTGTGAGGATTGCACAAGATCTCATTCAAGGACAACTGCTTCAACAACAAATACACAGTCATTTTATCTGTTTGCCTTCTTTTGAAAATTATACATGGAGTTGATATGACGGATGCGTTAGTTTTAACTGTGTGTGTGTGTGTGTGTGTGCGTGTGTGTGTGTGTGTGTGTGTGTGTGTGTGTGTGACGGAGTGAGTGAGTTTGTGTTACTGTTTGTTAATTTCTTACGGGAGCCTTGAAGGCTTCGCCTCTTGTTTCTCAGTGCATTCCTTTAAGAAAGCTTTGTGACGGCATCGTGGACTGCCGTGACGCCAGCGACGAAGGGTTTTGCGGCCAGTCCAATTTGATAGATATGGAGCTATTCTACCCCACTACCATCGACTTTGACCGGCAAGGTGCTGTCATTATGCGCCCTCTTGTCGTGTCTGACCCCAGCAACGCTTCCTTGGCCTGCCCGGAGTCCCACTTTATGTGTGTGACTGCACGCTTCTGTGTGCCTGTGTACGTGCGCTGTAACGGGGTGTACGACTGTCCGGGCAAGGAGGACGAGGCGGACTGTCGCAGCTACACGTGTCCGGGCTTCTACAGGTGTCGAGGGTCAACCGTGTGTCTACACCCAAGTCATCTGTGTGACGACATCCCGCAGTGTCCGCAGTATGACGACGAGCGTTTCTGTAACTTGACTTGCCCAACGAACTGCACGTGCCAGGGACTGTCCTATCTCTGCACACAGCCCTTCTCCGCACACCTCCACCCTGCAGTGCGCTATCTGGACGCAAGGGGAAGCGGCATGAAGCTGACAGCGCTGAGAAACAACAGCCTGCTCGTGCATCTCAGTTTGGCCTACTGTGATGTCACGTATCTTGATGACGTAAAGCTGCCAAACATCCTAAGCCTAGATCTCAGCGAAAACCAGATATCTGCCATAAGTGTTGCTGCCGTGAAGAAGTTTCAGAATCTACAGGTACTGTTCCTTGCAGGGAACCCCATTGTGTTTTTGTTTAGTGACAACGCCTCTCTTTCGCCTGAGCCAACAGCGCTTCGACATCTGGATTTGTCTCGAGTATCGATGACGATGTTTGATTTTTCTGCTGTCGCACCATTCAGGCAGTTAGAAAAGCTAAACCTCTCCCACTCAGGCGCACAGCAGCTGTTAGAAGGCCTCGTAGGTGAGCCAAGTATCTTCCCTATACGTGAGCTGGATGTCCGAGGTTGCCCGGCTCATTCCTTCTCCAGGACTCTGTTCCAGGGTATGCAGGACCTGCAGGCTGTGTACTCCGACAACTACAAGCTGTGCTGCCCCGCCATGTTGCCGCCTGGACTCAGCGCCAGCAAGTGCTGGGCCCCAGCTGACGAGGTGTCGTCCTGCGACACTCTGCTTCGTTCCGACGTGTACCGCGTGGCGCTGGCCGTGTTTGCTGCCTTGGCTCTCACCGGCAACCTGGTCAGCTTCATCGTCCGCAGCTTTATCGAGACGACAGGCAGGAGGTCGGGTTTTCTGGCCTTCGTCATCCACCTGTGTGTGGCGGACTTTCTGATGGGCGCCTACCTGGCGGTGATCGGCACGGCTGACCGGCTGTACCTGGGTACCTACCTGTGGGAGGAAGAGGGCTGGAGAAGCAGCCGGACGTGCGCTGTAGCTGGCTTTCTCTGCATACTGTCCAGCGAGGTGTCCGCCATGCTCATCTGTCTCATTACCTTGGACAGGTTCCTCGTGATGCGCTTCCCCTTCTCGCAGGCCCACTTCCGCTTCCGTTCTGCGCACGCAGCCTGTGCCGTCACTTGGTTGACTGGCAGCTGTCTGGCGGCGGTGCCACTCCTGCCCGTGACATCACACTGGCGGTTCTACAGCCAGACCGGGATCTGCGTGCCGCTGCCCATCACCAAGACTGACTTTGCTGGCCGTGACTACGCCTTCGCCGTTATGATCGTCGTCAACTTCGTCCTCTTTGTCTTCATCGCCGCCGGCCAGCTGTCCATCTACGCGTCGGTCAACATGAACAAAATGTCGGCAGTCACTCATGCAGCCAACACATCACGCGACGCAAGGATAGCACGCCGATTGGCTGTGGTAGTGGTATCTGACTTCACCTGTTGGTTCCCAATTGGTCTCCTGGGTGTGCTGGCTCGCAGCGGGACGGCCATCCCTGGCGAAGTGAACGTGGCCATGGCCATCCTGGTGCTGCCGTTCAACTCGGCGCTCAACCCCTTCCTCTACACGCTCAACATGGTGCTGGAGAGGCGCCAGAGAGCTGCCGAGGAAATACTTATACAGCAACTGTTGCTACTTCCAACAGAGGCTGAAAAGAAATCGGATAAATAAAGAGCTGTTAAATGAAGAGACGCAGAGCAACGTTGGCCCATCCAGTTATTGTTACACCAACTCTGGCTACTTTATTATGACCAAATACTAAGAGTGTTTACAAGAAGAAGAAACACATTCTTTTTAACTACGCCTTTGAATGTCGTTGTGCAGTTTGTGTGTGTGTATGTGTATGTGTGTCAGTGAGTGTGTTTGTGTGTGTGTGGGGGGGGGGGGGGTGGGAAGAGTGTTTTACGTGTGTCTATTTTTATTTTTATTTATCTGTTTTAATATTTGAACTGTTAAAGGCTTGGAGCGGTTATAGGGGTTTGCGCCAGATAAATATTGTGATGGAACGGGTAACTGACCCAGTTCAGGGAGGGGGATGCTGAAGGCAGCGAGGGAAAGGAGGTGAGCACCGACCTTACAGTGTGACAGCTCGTTACTCGCACTGAATAAACGTTTTCCGGAAATAGCTCTATCAGGATGTTCGGCGGTCTGGAGGAGTAGGAATCCCTGTACCGCAGATAGGTTTTTCTCAACATCCGGAGCTAGTTGGCTCTATCATGCGATCGATCCGACGAGCAAATTACTGTGATGTGTATGCTATGAGGCGTGTACTAGATATGATACTATTTTCTTTCGAAAATATAATCATCGGAGCCACGAATAGCCACGGATGGCTGGCTGATCACTGGAAGGGTTCGCTTAGCACGAGTGTTTTCCTAAACTCACGTGACCTCAAGCCAAACCCACGTGACCTCGATCAAAACACTTTGTGAAACGTGCAAGCGATCCTTTCCCCCAACACATTCTGAACTCCTATGATGCTTGTGATGGGCTCGGGGACCCGTTGCCAACAGTACAGCCACATTGGCACTGAAGAGTGTCACACCCAGGTCACATGCAGGTGCTTGGTGTCAACTTGATTTGCAGACAACTCTGGCATTTATTTCCGTCCCACCTTTGCATTGAGAATGTACCAGCTGCGTCCTCACAGCAACGAGGGGGGTGGGGTGGGGCTGGTAACGGCGGAGGGGGGGGATGTCTGCGTGTGGGGGGGGGGGGAGGAGGCTGGTGTGTGTGTGGTGTGTTAGGGGGGGGGGGGGGGGCTGGTAGCTCAGTTAGTGGAGCGGTAGACTTACGATCCTCTGGACACGGGTTCGAATCCAGGCCGGGACAGACACGGCACACATTTCTGTTCAGACTTTTGTCTCTACTGTGGTCACGCTGCAAGGAGTGCGTGTGTGTGGTTACACAAACACCCATACACCTGCAGTAGCGCGACTCCGATATGTCTTCACTTAATTGGAGGAAGGGGTCAATCCGTTCGACTTGCAAGCTCATCTCCCTGCAGCACATGACTGTGTGACGCGAACTAGCGATAAACACACTCGAGTGGCTTTGCTAATGGACAGTCTGTTGGTTGGGCAGGCTTCTTTTGCATTCGTTCAGCCTTATTGTTCGCTTGCCTGCGGTCATTTGGTTGTGGTGTTGGTTTTCGTTCAGACTCTTCGATTCGTTTGTCTTTGGAATTCTGTTTATCTTTCTCTATCACATATCTACACTGTTTATCTTTGCCTAACAATGACTGTCCGATTTGTTTGCCTGATCAAGATGACACATATGCAGCGTTGCCAGCGCTACAGTTTGGCATATCTGTCAGATAATTATGTTTCTGTTTGAAGTAATATAGGTCTTAGGGTTTGTGGTCTGGGGTATCTAGGTAGATCTCTAAGCCGTCACAGTAGTCAAACGCATAATGGTGCGTACTTTCAGCAAATCAGTTGATACCGTACTAGGTCTGTCGCAGATAACAGACGTATACAGTACGTCACAGCCAGCACAATTCTGCGCAGCGACCGCAAATTATGCGTACCAACTGCGGGAGACGAACTCGCTACGCGCGCGATTTTGCAAATCGAAATCAGTGCGTGACGAAGTCATTTTCCCTCAGATAACGAAGACCCTGCGCACACTTATGCCACAGTAAGACTAAGTACGCGCTCTCACGCAGACGTCACGATTGCTTCATATTACTCACTCTCACGCAGGCGACACAACTACTTTGCGCACTCTCCACGCAGATGTTACGATTGCTTTACGCACTCTCCACGGAGATGTCACGATTGCTTTATACGAGGTATGATCCAAACAAAATGATCCAACCGCGATTATACAAGTCTCAGGCCACTGATCATAAAAAGTAATATATCATTTAAAAGTCCAACCATTTTTAGCTAGTATACCGCTAAGAAATGACGAGGTTTTAAAATACGTCACTTTTGGGTTGTGCTTCAAAACTGGGTCTTTTGTCAAGCGCCATGCAAATCTTCACTTGTGTGTGTGCGTGTGCGTGTGCGTGTGTGTGTGTGTGTGTGTGTGTGTGTGTGTGTGTGTGTGTAATTCAGCGTGCTGTTCCATTTTCTGGTCAGTGGTGACCCCATCATTTCCTGGTAATTTAAACTTCCACAAGTCCGTCGTCTGTCTGTCCTTATAGCCTTGTGGAGAACATATGTTCGGAACCAGAATGATGCTCTTAATTATAGCGGAGAGTCATATTTTTGAAGCCAGAATGATTCTGTTTGGCATAGCGGAGGGAGCCAGAAGGATAACCGTGCACACACACACACACACACACACACACACACACACACACACACACACACACACACACACACACACACACACACACACACACACACACACACACACACACACACACCTGTGACTTGTCGAAAGTGCGCAGAAGCATGCATGCTCCTTACGAAATGCCTGTTCATTTATATTGTGTAGCTATGGAGTTGTGTCCCTTGAACATGAATGTTAAGTTTGCACAAATCGAGTTTCTCGATCATACATAATTATCGCTGTTTCCCTTACTATGCACGTCCGTTGATGTGTGTGTGTGTGTGTGTGTGTGTGTGTGTGTGTGTGTGTGTGTGTGTGCGTGCGCGTGTGTGTGTGCGTGCGTGTGTGTGTGTGTGTGTGTGTGTGTGTGTGTGTGTGTGTGTGTGTGTGTGTGTGTGTTTAATCGAACACGGTTATTTTTGTCAGTTCGTGTTCTTGTTTTGGATATTGTTGTTGTTATTAATGTTGTCGTTGCCGCTGCTGCAGCTGTTGTTGTTGTTGGTGTTGGTGTTGGTTTAATACATAATTTATTATTATGAAATGGGCAGTTGACTTCTTCTTCTTCTTCTACGTTCATGGGCTGAAACTCCCACGTACACTCGTGTTGGTTTTTTTTGTACGAGTGGAATTTTACGTGTATGACCGTTTTTTACCCCGCCATTTAGGCAGCCATACGCCGTTTTTGGAGGAAGGCAGTTGACTTCAAAAGGTAACCTTAGAGACATTTGCAACCAACCTTAGTGTAAAGCAACAAGAAAAGTTCAAACGTCATTTCGTCCGACGTAAACATGATAAATGAGTGTCTATTTTGGGCAACATTATTTAGCTCTCGTGCAATTCTTAGGAATAATGAAGCATTCAATCCACAATCTGATGAACTCTTCTTCTTTTTTTTCTCTCGTGCACATATGGTTTCTTGCACACACAAAAAGCGGTCGATCTTATCAGTGCTACCTACATGTAGAACGGAAATCAAAGACTTTTTGAAAGACCTGTTTCATCTTTTAGAAATACCTCCACTCTCTCAACGGAATAATAGAAGTAGCTGTTACCAGTTATTTTACTCAAATGCAGAAAGGGTCGATCTATGAAGTTGTGGCTGAAATGGTTGGTGATTGTGGTATTCAACTTCGATTTTCACAAACTTTCGTATATTATCTTTTATGCTTTAAGAGAGAATTCTTGATCCACAGAACAATGCGCCCAGATTTCAACACTCACCGGTATACCATTGGAATAATGATTCAGTTCTTTAGATGTGGTTAAATGTACAGTATTAAAATCAAAAAGGCCATATCGGAGAAGTTTTGTGGGAAATATAACCTTTGAAAGAACAAGGTACAGTCGCTGCGCTGTAGCTTAGACACACACTTGGTTTAAACCGTTTTTTTTATTCAGTTTTTTGTTTTTGTTTTGTTGTTGTCATTTTCATTACTTTATTGTCCCATCGCTGGGAAATTCGGGTCGCTTCCTCCCAGTGGAAAGCTAGCAGCAACGGAGTCGCGCTACCCAAGTGTCTGCGTGTTTAGGTGTATTCAGCCACCTGCACTTATGGCAGAATGACCAAGGTCTTTTACGTGCCATTGTGATGACACGGGGGTGGGACATGGCTTCCGTCCCTGGGTCTGCACATAAAGTTGACCCGTGTCCGTCCCGGCCCGAATTCGAACCTGCGACCTTCCGATCACAAGTCCAGTGCTCTACCAACTGAGCTACCGGGCCCCCATAAATACAAAGCCGTAATTGAATGTAATGATAAAGGAGCACAACAAGGTAAACTTATGTGCTCTTAGAGACAAACGAGTAATGTGGCGGACGGTATTGGAAATGCATTATATTTAAACAAATGAAAACAAGAACAACAACGATAACTATAGCAACTATAGACACACACTTGCAATAATACCCTCGAAAATGCCCCGTAACTATGTGATTATTAATTAAATCAATATGTGAACAGGGAAACGGTTTGGTTATTCAACCTCTTCTTTCCATTAACTGATATTTTCCCCCCAGTTGTTGTAATCCGATCCTCTGCAACGCTAGCAGATGAACACGTACTGATGTTGGCCATTAAAATCTGTAATCCAGCAAATGCGTGCAAGTTTCAGTCTTTGGCCAAAAAGTGGGGCGGGAACAAACACAACGACAGTGCTAGGAGAAATCAGTCTGAAAAAACATACCTAAACACAGCGTTCACATCAACAACAAACAAGTCGCGTAAGGCGAAAATACAACATTTAGTCAAGCTGTCGAACTCACAGAATGAAACTGAACGCAATGCAATTTTTCAGCAAGACCGTATACTCGTAGCATCGTCAGTCCACCGCTCGTGGCAAAGGCAGTGAAATTGACAAGAAGAGCGGGGTAGTAGTTGCGCTGAGAAGGATAGCACGCTTTTCTGTACCTCTCTTCGTTTTAACTTTCTGAGCGTGTTTTTAATCCAAACATATCATATCTATATGTTTTTGGAATCAGGAACCGACAAGGAATAAGATGAAATTGTTTTTAAATCGATTTCGGAAATTTGATTTTGATCATACTTTGTATATTTTTTTTAATTTTGAGAGCTTGTTTTTAATCCAAATATAACATATTTATATGTTTTTGGAATCAGAAAATGATGAAGAATAAGATAAACGTAAATTTGGATCGTTTTATAAAAAAAATTTAATTACAATTTTCAGATTTTTAATGACCAAAGTCATTAATTAATTTTTAAGCCACCAAGCTGAAATGCAATACCGAAGTCCGGCCTTCGTCGAAGATTGCTTGGCCAACATTTCAATCAATTTGATTGAAAAATGAGGGTGTGACAGTGCCGCCTCAATTTTACAAAAAGCCGGATATGACGTCATCAAAGACATTTATCGAAAAAAAGAAAAAACTTCCGGGGATATCATTCCCAGGAACTCTCATGTAAAATTTCATAAAGATTGGTCCAGTAGTTTACTCTCAATCGCTCTACACACGCACACACACACACAGACACACATACACCACGACCCTCGTCTCGATTCCCCCTCTATGTTAAAACATTTAGTCAAAACTTGACTAAATGTAATAAAAAACAAGTCGCGTAAGTATAAGTTATAGCTCCGTTGTTCTGTCCCCAGTTATTTCCGTACCGTACTTTCATTTCATTGTGTATGTTCGCGTGAATATCATTTCCTTTTGCGTGATTGTGGTAGAAAGTCAGCGTGTCGTCAGTCCAGTGTTTACGTCATTATAAACGTCACTCTTTAGTCGTCACTCATTCGTTTCGCCCTCAGCGGCTTCGTTCATTGTTCCTTTGTGTTTCCACAGTTTTTGTAAGTATTTATCCAGTGATTTTGATCCTTATTTTCTTGTAGTTACCACAGTTTGTGTAAGCTTTTAGTCATTGATTTGTGTACCTTATTCACGCCTATATTTCTTCTATCGATGCTCGTGATCGTTTGTTTGCGTGACAGTGACTGACCGTTGTCCTCTAACTGACCGTTGTCCTCTGTTTCCTTTTCAGTTTCACCGTATCATCACTCTGTATCAAGCATCATTAATAAAGTGTTGAGTTTCACTGTGATTTGTGACAGAGTGTTCGTTTGGTGACATTATCTGTTCTGAGACAGAATAGTGAAAAAAAACTAGAGACATGTCAGAACACACCAGTAGATCGAAAGTTCCATCGCAGAGCATCCATTCCGTCAGCACATCATTGTCTTGCATTGCTGCTCGAACACGAGCCAGAGCCCGAGCAGCGCAAGTGAAGGCACAATATGCCCGGCGGAAATTGGAACTCTCGAAGAGACAGTCAGCCTTCGAAGAAGAGACGGCCATCACAGAGGCCAGAAATTGCAGAAAGAAGAAAGATTGGGAAGCGGAATTAACTTTACTCGAAGCAGAGGAAGATGCCGCTGCAGAGGAGGCAGAGGCTTCAGTCCTTGAGGCCTGGGAAGGTGGATCTACCCCAGCTCATTCTCCGCCTATGTCTCCACCCCCTTCCGTTGCTCCCTCTCAACGTTTGCCCACTTCCGCTGGTCCTGGTCCTTTGCCCTCTCATGCTAACTTCGACGCTCAGAGCAGAACACAGCAGTATGTGAACAGCCTTCCCAATGACACTGAATCTAAAGTGAGCAAGCATAGAGATGACTACACGTCGGATGACTTCACGTCAGTTCATTCATCGGCAAGGTTCATCAACAACAACAACAACAGCAACAACAGCAACAACAGCAATGCTAAATTTAACCGTAGCAGCAGCTACAACTGCAACCACCCGCATGAAGAGCTGTCCAAGTTTCTTTTGAAGAAAGATCTTCTGCTTAACCGCTTGTCAGTCTTCAACGAAGAACCAGGAGCCTTCCCAGCGTGGAAAATCTCGTTCAAGAGCGTCATGGTTGAGCTTGGAACGACGCCACAGGAAGAGCTTGATCTGCTTGTAAAATATCTCGGGCCAGAGTCAGGAAGGTATGCACGTAGCATGCAAAGTTCAAGCGCCGGCAACCCACGCAATGGTCTTCAGCTTCTCTGGGAACGACTAGAAGAAAGATTTGGTTCACCTGAACTGATCGAAGCACACCTCAAGGCTAAAATCCATGCTTTCCCTCCCGTCACCAAAGACAATAGAAAGTTGTTCGATCTGTGTGACCTCATGGACGAGATCTACGCTGCCAAGGAAAACCCCAGCCTTATGCTTTTGTTTTCAATTTATGACACGTCATCAGGGGCAAACTTGATCGTGGAGAAGCTTCCTCACTTCCTGAAGCAGAAATGGATCAGCGTGGCAGCAAACTACAAGAGTCAGCACAAGGTTGCCTTCCCACCCTTCTCCGTTCTGCTGAAGTTCGTGCGAGATATGAGCAAAATCTACAACGATCCTGCTTTTCAGCTGGATAATCCAGTCAAGAACAATCACCATGTTGACGTCCGGACTCGGATGTCGGGCATCATCGCTGATAACTCTGACTTTAGCAAAGTGTGTCCTATCCACAAGACACAGCATCAACTTCCAGTGTGCAAGAAATTTGCGTCGATGACTTTCGAAGAGAAAAGATCTCTACTGAAGGAGAAAAACCTCTGTTACAGGTGCCTTCTTCCTGACCATGCAGTCAAGCAATGTAAGGCCACTGTGAAATGTGAAAAGTGCGGCAAGGGTCACCTCACGGTGATGCATCGCATGTCAGCCTATGACCCTGCCAATCGAAGTCCTCCAGCTGACCAAAGTTCTTTCCCCTTCCGCTCATCGCATGGCGGGGAGAATACGTCAGTTAACGTGAACAATCGTTGTACTGCGCTGTGTGGCAGCATCGACGCCAGCAGGTCGTGTGGTAAAATTGTTCCAGTACGCATCTTTTCCCCCATTCAACCGAGCAAATCGATGCAGGTCTATGCAGTGATAGACGACCAGAGCAACCGCTCACTGGCATCACCGGCTCTTCTAGATGGTCTTGGCGTCTCTTCTGATGAACTTGTGTACACACTGACGTCCTGCTCTGGTTCCTACAGCATGAGTGGACGCAGAGTTTCAGGTCTGTGTGTGCAGTCTCTCGATGCCCAAACCACGCTGAATCTGCCTTCTCTCATTGAGTGTGACAAGATCCCTGAAGAGCGCTCAGAAATCCCCACCCCTGAGGTCGCTCAGTGTCACGCCCACTTGCAGAGGCTTGCAGCGGTCATCCCCCCGAGCGATGCGCGATTGCCTATCGGAATCCTTATAGGGAGAGATTTGCCTGAGGCACACCATGTGCTCGACCAGATCATAGGCCCGCCTTCGTCCCCTTTCGCCCTACGCCTCCGTCTCGGCTGGGTGATCATTGGCGATGTATGTCTGCAGCACAAATCGACATCAGTCAATACCAAGAAGACCAGCGTCGACCAAGGTCACGACTCTGTCTTTGAGCCTTGTCGCAATCACATCAAGCTGTGTGAAGTCGATGAAATAGCCCCTGACCTCTTCAAGAGAACCTCGGAAGATGAAACAGTGGCCATGTCCATCGAAGACAAACGGTTCCTGTCCGTCATGGACAACCACTTTCAAAAGAACAGTCAAGGCAGATGGTCTCAACACGCACGACAAGAGGCGGATCTGCAAACGCCAAACGTTGGGCCATTCCGTTCACATGCTTGGCAACGCGCGCCATTCATCTCGAGGTGGTCGAGGACATGTCCAGCTCCTCCTTCATCAATGCGTTGCGTCGTTTCATCGTCTTGCGGGGACCAGTCATAGAGCTACGTAGTGACAGAGGAACGAACTTTGTAGGTGCAGCAAGCGAACTTCAACTGGACACTCTTTTCCAAGAAAATACCCCAGTTACACAGTATCTCAGCAAGTCTAGAATCAAATGGAAGTTCAACCCGCCCCACGCCTCTCACATGGGTGGCTCCTGGGAACGTATCATCGGTGTTGTCCGCAGAGTCCTAGACGCCCTGCTGCTGGATGCTAAGCAAAAGACCCTTACACACGAAGTACTGTGCACCTTTATGGCTGAAGTGTGTACCATAGTTAACTCCAGACCCATCGTACCCATATCCCATGATCCAGACTCGCCTCTGATTTTGACACCGGCGATGCTTCTAACTACAAAGCATGGGCAAGAACACGTTCCTTTCGACTCCACTGACATGAAACAAACGTACCAAGCACAGTGGAAACATGTCCAAGTACTATCCAATTTGTTTTGGAGTCACTGGAAACAAGAATACTTGCAAACTTTGCAACAGAGAAGAAAGTGGGATTCTGTCAAAGATGCGGTCAAAGAAGGTGACGTTGTTCTGTTGAAGAAAAGTGAAGAACACAGACTGTACTGGCCAGTAGGCATAGTGACACGCACTTTTCCAAGCAAGAGTGATGATCTAGTACGAACAGTGGAAATTCGTCTGGTAACAAAGGAATTGACCGGTGCTATATATTCGTCCAGTAACAGAAATTATCCCACTGCTGTGACCTTGTCCCTTCAACTGTAACGCAGATGTTTGCAGAATCTGACATTCTCTTTCAGAACCCTGGATTTTTATGTCTTTTTTGAATTCTCAAAATTTGCATGTTGGTTCGCGGATAGTTTGAAAATTGCCGCTCTATGATATTAAGAATATTCTATAGTTTTTGGAGAGTTGGTCGAGTGTTCCATTTTACCGTACTATTTTTTGGAGAGTTGGTCGAGTGTTCCATCTTCCTGTACTATTTTGGAGAGTTTGTCGAGAGATATTTTTAATTTTACATGTTAGTGTTAGTGAAAGTTTTTAACTTTCAGGCGGGGAGTGTTCTGTCCCCAGTTATTTCCGTACCGTACTTTCATTTCATTGTGTATGTTCGCGTGAATATCATTTCCTTTTGCGTGATTGTGGTAGAAAGTCAGCGTGTCGTCAGTCCAGTGTTTACGTCATTATAAACGTCACTCTTTAGTCGTCACTCATTCGTTTCGCCCTCAGCGGCTTCGTTCATTGTTCCTTTGTGTTTCCACAGTTTTTGTAAGTATTTATCCAGTGATTTTGATCCTTATTTTCTTGTAGTTACCACAGTTTGTGTAAGCTTTTAGTCATTGATTTGTGTATCTTATTCACGCCTATATTTCTTCTATCGATGCTCGTGATCGTTTGTTTGCGTGACAGTGACTGACCGTTGTCCTCTAACTGACCGTTGTCCTCTGTTTCCTTTTCAGTTTCACCGTATCATCACTCTGTATCAAGCATCATTAATAAAGTGTTGAGTTTCACTGTGATTTGTGACAGAGTGTTCGTTTGGTGACATTATCTGTTCTGAGACAGAATATCCGTCCATCCATGATATCGCCTGATATTTTGTCGAGACTGGGTCAATGAATATGATCACGTCACTCGAGGCTCTGCCGAGAGTGACGTCATTATATTCTTTCACCCCGTCGAGACAAAATATCACGCGATACCATGGATGGACGGAACTGTAACGTATATATGGCATGACCAAAGTAAAGAGAATTTGTCATGGGATGTGGAAACAAATCATTGGAAATTCACCATGGGCAATCAACCCAAGCCTAGAAGTTGTAGAACTATATTTTGTTTCAGTCTTGGCAAGGCCAGTTTTGTCCAGTTCCGGAAAAGACATGAATTCATTCACCCTGCCGAGACGAAAAAAACAATTCCATGGATGAAAACGTATAAGCTTATATCCCGTGACGCATCAAAGCTAAATTTTGTTTTGAAATGTCTTCACAACGTACAGATAACTTATAACGACATAATCGCCTTCACAAGACAGGAAAAACGCACACTTTGTTTTTCGTCTGCTACAAATCTAGTCTTGTTGGTTGACGGAGAGAATAAAGCTTCAACCGTACCTTCATCAACAGGAATAAATGCTCAATCCGCTGTCAGTTCGCAACTGAACCTTGGTTTTTTTTCTTTAACTTTTTTGTTAACATTGAAACGGCAATCCAAAAGAGTGTTTCAGCTGTTTCAAGACACAGGCTTAGCTCCTTCTTTTGAGTTGCTTTTCAGTCTAAAATGACACCGGAAGCGAACAAATTGTCGCGTGTACTGTCGTCACAAAAAGACGTCATGACAAAGTTACACGCAAAGCGAAAGAGACTTTGACGTCATTTACTTTTGTTCGGAATTTTCCGTCTGTTCCTAGCTTGTCAGTGAGTAAGCTTACCCAAAACGTCTTTGTTCTCTATTCACATTGCAGCTGTGAAATAATCAGTCTTGTGTCTCGGTCGTGTAGGTACAGAGTTTGCTTCTGCAATCATTGTGTTCGTGTTGATGACGGCTTCATAAGACAAATCAGCGAATCTATCGTGAGGAAGACGTTTATGTACAAATCACCGAACCCAACCCATTTTTTGTGTGCATTTTTCTGAAGAATAAACTGCATGTGGTTAATTTCATCCGTTTAATGCTTGTCGAAACGAGCCATAAGGCTTTAGAATAAAAGATTTCACGCATTGCTTGGCCATCTGATCACAGATGAGGTCGCAGTTTGTAGGTTGAATTTATGAATCGGCCAGAGATAGATCTGCATTGCAATTTCTGGTACGACCTTCCAGATTATCAACAGCGGGTTCATGGTCGGAATCAAGAGGTCAAATTTGCGTGGCTCCCAATCATTTCATAAAAGATTTCCATTTTCTTGTTTCTGCGGCTGCGCAAGTTATTTTGCCTAGGTCATGGCCGAACTTTAGGCCTACGGAGAAATATCGCTGGATATTTTCTCCCTAGATTAACAGAGACAAAGAAGGGAAGTCATGCTGTATGGCGAAATTACTACATTTAGTCAAGCTGTGGAACGCACAGAAAGAAAGTGAACGCAATGCAATTTTTCAGCAAGACCGTATACTCGTAGCATCGTCAGTTCACCGCTCGTGGCAAAGGCAGTGAAATTGACAAGAAGAGCGGGGTAGTAGTTGCGCTGAGAAGGATAGCACGCTTTTCTGTACCTCTCTTCGTTTTAACTTTCTGGGCGTGTTTTTAATCCAAACATATCATATCTATATGTTTTTTGAATCAGGAACCGACAAGGAATAAGATGAAAGTGTTTTTAAATTGATTTCGAAAATTTAATTTTGATCATAATTTTTATATTTTTAATTTTCAGAGCTTGTTTTTAATCCAAATATAACATATTTTTATGTTTTTGGAATCAGGAAATGATGTAGAATAAGATAAACGTAAATTTGGATCGTTTTATATGAAAAGATTTTTAATGACCAAAGTCATTAATTAAGTTTTAAGACACCAATCTGAAATGCAATACCGAAGTCCGGCCTTCGTCAAAGATTGCTTGGCCAAAATTTCAATCAATTTGATTGAAAAATGAGGGTGTGACAGTGCCGCCTCAACTTTTACAAAAAGCCGGATATGACGTCATGAAAGGTATTTATCGAAAAAAAGAAAAAAACGTCCGGGGATATCATTCCCAGGAACTCTCATGTAAAATTTCATAAAGATCGGTCCAGTAGTTTGGTCTGAATCGCTCTACACACACACACGCACAGACAGACAGACAGACAGACACAGACACAGACACAGACACAGACACAGACACACACACACACACACACACACACACACACACATACACCACGACCCTCGTCTCGATTCCCCCTCTGCGTTAAAACATTTAGTCAAAACTTGACTAAATGTAAAAAGTACTCACCAGTACGAGAAACACTTGACGAAAGGAAAAGATGAAATCAGCCAAGAAGAGGACAGACAGCAAATATGATATTATTTAATATAACGTTATTTGCCGTCTTTCTATTGTTGATTGATTTCTTCTTCCTTTCTTCTTTTCCTTTCTCTTTCTGTCGCCTCTCCTTGTTTTAAGTGTAACTGACGAAGACAATCGTCGAAACCGGTCTGTTTGTATTGTTCGACAAGTGTTTCTCGTACTGTTGAGTACATTTTTATTGTTATTGTGTTCAAACTGAGAAGCTTATGGTTCGATTTTAGACCCCCCCCCTTCACCCCGCAGCTATCCCTTTAAGGAAAGTGGCGGCGGTTGAGAAGGGTTGCTGTTGCGGTTGACAACAGCAACTGACTGACGTTTCAGCTTGAGTATTGACATTCCTAATCACAGGAAGTGTGACACATAGCACAGTTATACCCATGAGGGGAACGAACCCTGGCAAAGGAAACATTGGTCCCACATTTTCAATGGTGGTTCGTCGTCACAGCATTGCTCCGCTGAACAATAAAAGAGGGCACAAATTCGTACACGTCGAAAAATAGTCTACTCAGAGTTTTTCCGCTCGAAACAAAGGCACACAGAGTGTTATTTACGAACACATTATATTCTTCAGACTCCATCAAGTGGGTTGACATTCAACCAAAGGACACCTCATTTTGAAGTAGAAGAACTTGATTTAAAGTGCCCGCGAGAATTATAATGACGCCGAGGACTTTGTGAACAAGTATATTGTATCTGATGTGAAAGAATCTTTTGACTGCATTATTGGCACTATATTTCACAATTGGTCGATTTCACATAGCCATTTCGGTTAAAAAAAATTAAAAACACACAAACACACACTACATTTCACTATTCCTCGATTTCACAAAGCCATTTCGGTGAAAGGGACGTTTAAAAAAAAATAAAAAAAAATATTCATACGTCACATTTACACACCTTTCCTTCTCGTGGAAACTACCTTGTACATCCCCATAGATTACTCCAGGCTTTTACATACGATCCGAGCATCTGTCTACTTGGACACATACCACAAATCTGCGGCCAGCTAGGCTGCTGTCTCGGATGTTCTCCCTAATTCATTTCTTGAGAGGCACGTATTTCAATCTGTAAAATTAATTCAACAACTCACTCATGTTGAGTGTTTACTATGTGCCCGGGAGGAAGGATTCTTTGGTTTAAGCGTGTTCTTTCACCTTTGCAGTATACAATCGTTTCACACACAAAATCAACACATAGAACGATAACAAGCAACATGCTTATGGACACGTTCCAAAAATAATAAACAATGCACATTTACGATTACAACATGGCGAACAAGTTATAGCCTCATTACTTTTAAGGCGCAGTAAGCCTCCCGTAAACCATCACATATACTACTGTCGGGCTTGTACACACAGTACAAACACCCTTTCATTTGAACACTCACCGCTTGAGAACATCCTAGGTGCCCTCCGTAAAGAGCGAGCAATTTTCAAAGAATTAATTTTGCGCGGTTTATCTTACCCATGAGCCATCGTGAACCCGTGTGATCCAGTTTACTTTTTTTTCACAATGTAGTCGTCAGTTTGTGATTTCATTGCGACTCGCTGTAAACTTATCTGCAATAGCACGTTATTATGTACCTCTGAATCTAAACGCAACAGACGGCTGCGATTCACACGAACTCTAGCGATGGATTTTGACTGTTCAGAGGAACTGGCGATAGGCATAACCTTCGTCTGCTACGAGAACAACGACCTTGCGTGACCCTGCTTCCGGGTTTTTCTTTTTTCAAACTTTCTAAACTTCGATATGTACTGATCTTGTCTTGATGAAAAAAGAATTATTTTATGATTTAAGAATGTTTGTGTAACAAGCTGTCAATTCATTATTTAGATTTCAAAAGTAAGGTCTAGCGCCAAACGCGCCCTCCGATTGTCTGCTCGGACAATCCGCAAAAATAAATTATTTGAACATTGCTCGCTCTTTACGTAGGGCACCTAGGATGTTCCCAAGCGGTAAGAGTTCAAACGAAAGGTGTGTTTGTACTGTGTGTTAAGGCCTGGCAGTATCTGTGATGGTTTACGGGAGGCTTAATGTGCCTTTAACTTTCATAGTATGTCAATATTATTTTAAGGACAACTCTTATCCCATGTAAAAGTACGGGTGACTTACAAGAAGGATTTCACGGAATGGAAGGTATCTTTGAGGGCACATTCTTCTTCATGTAAGTGACCATGTGCAACATCACAGATGTGTGTCTAGGCTTTTACATGTGCGCGTGCGCGCGTCGTAAGGAAAGTTCACCTTAATTCCACGTGGAAGCTTTGAAATATCTGTGTCGGTGAAAATGGTCGTGTGCGTGATTAGGGCAGTATCTTTAACATAGCAGCGCAACTTTAGACGACACTAAAGATATTGATTATAACGTACAAGAGACGTCAATTAAACCATTCCCTGCAAGACCGGAGAGAGTGTAGGTCGATGAGACAGCGCCAGAAAAAAAGAAAGCATTGTGGTGTGAGTAGCTTGAAGAAAATGAACTCCAGGAGTGGAGAAATACAATTTTGAAAAACAACAACTTCCAGCTAAGGGTGAGCAACATCGTGACTGTGTTTGAAGTTAGTGCTTTGAGGAAGGGTTGCTCTGAGTGTATGAAAAGCGGTACGTAGTAAGTAGTTCCAGAAAAAGCTGCTCTTCATGCTTATGTAAAGCGGTTTGGAGAGTATATATACATATGTAAAAGCTGAGATCAATCATTGACGTTTTACACGTGATGGATAGGATATGTAACAGCTCTACTGTTATGTAGAAGTATTACAGAAATGTAACAGTTTTCATGCTATGCAAAATGGCCCATGTTATGTACAAGTTTACATGTTATGTAAATGGTGCTTACTATCTTGGATGGCTATCTGAATCTCTTTTGATGGATAGGATGTGAAAGCTCTACTTTTATATACAAGTGTTAACGCTATGTAACTGTTCTAATGCTGTGTAAACATTTTAACCCTCTCTACCCGCTTCACCGAACATCTAGCAGATATTCGGCATCGCCGCTGTAGGTCTGTTGCCCAACATTTCAACAGCAGCAACCACACCTCCCTGGATGCACGTGTGAAAGGTGTCTGGCAAATGTACAGCACCTCCACAGACAGAAAACAAGTAGAGTCCGATTTTATATTATTCCTGGGCACATCCACACCTGACGGTTTGAATGCGAAAATGTGATGTACTTGTATTCCCCAACATACTGTGGATTTACGGTACGTGTGTGTGTGTGTGTGTTTGTGTGTGAATGTGTGTGTGTATGTGTGTGTGTGTGTATGTGTGCGTGTGCGTGCGTACGTTTTTCCCCCCTCCCCCCCCCCACTCCCTTTTTTTTTTTTTTTTTTCTTTCTTCCCCCCCCCCCCCCCCCCCTTTATGAATGTGTATCACTTTTAGTCTAGTATGCCTGTGCCCTTGACATCATCCAACCACTTCTCTCCCCTTTCATTCATTTCCGTTCCTGGAGTTCCTTCCCTTTTTTGCGTGTTTCCCCTCCATTTTCGTTCAAACCTTGTTCGTTCCGTGTTGCGTCTGCTTTTTGTTGTCTTTTGTGTTCTTGTTTTTCCTGATGAAGCTTCCATAAGCGAAAATTCGTACCGTCTTGTCCCGTTCTTGTATTGGTGAGTACAGTATTCCTTTGTTTTTTAACTTTGTTCATCTTACCACAGTCACTTCGTTGTTTAGATTTTAATGTGATGTAAAAGTTCTAGTGTTATGTACAAGTTGAAATGTTCTGTAAATGCTCGGATGGTATTTAAAAGCTTGGATAGCTCTTTGAATGTCTCATGACTTACATAGGAAGAATGTAATCTTTGGAATAATTAAATACAAACCACTGGTTGTCAGGCGGGATTCTTTTTGGAGTTGGTGTCAGTGCTCTTATTCCAATATATCACCGTACGACAGTTAATTGAGATAGTCTGTCTTTCTGTAAGCTGGGAAAAACATCGAGCGTTGCAACCATCACTGCTACTGTCACTACGGAGCGGGGATATAGCTCAGTTGGTAGCGCGCTGGATTTGTATTCAGTTGGCCGCTGTCAGCGTGAGTTCGATCCCAGGTTCGGCGGAAATTTATTTCACAGAGTCAACTTTGTGTGCAGACTCTCTTCGGTGTCCAAACCTCCCCCCGTGTACACTACATTGGGTGTGCACGTTAAAGATCCCACGATTGACAAAGGGGTCTTTCCTGGCAAAATTGGTTAAGCTTTCCTAATAATTGTCTACCTATACCCGTGTGACTTGGAATAATAGGCCGTGGAAGGTAAATATGCGCCGAAATGGCTGCAATCTACTGGCCGTATAAAATTTCATCTCACACGGCATCACTGCAGAGCGCCTAGAACTGTACCCACGGAATATGCGCGATATAAGACTCATTGATTGATTGATTGATTGACTACCAAAAGCAATTACACCGCCAACAAGAACAACACCACGACAGGAACAATAACAACAACAACGTCACTAACATTACCACCACCACAACCTCCACCACCGACCACCACCGACAGCAACAACGACAATACAGAACGACAACCGAACGAGAAGATAAAGACAGAGGGAAGAGAGACGCAGCAGGAATTCAACTGTGTCATAACAACGAGAGAGAAAAAATAGCAACAACAAAACGAGAGAAAACATGCTGCGATTGCATTGCATTTTAACGCTTCTAATCTGTCTCTTAAAAATTGAGAACAGCAAAGTTCACAGTCAAAATTTGGCAAACCAAACCGGAGAGGGATACAAAATATGTCCAAAAGGGAAGGTTTTCAATGGCCAGGCACTCGAGTCTCGTACGTCCAGATCCGCAGTAGACTGCCATGTCCGATGTTCACAAACTGCAGGCTGTGAATCGGTCAACGTGTGTCCGGTAGATGGCCGAGTGAACTGCCACTTGTTACAGGAGTTCAGCCCGGCAGGGTGTGATGAATTGCTGGACGCGAGCTCGCCTGCTTGTTACTACGCGCAAAAGGTAAATTGAAAAGAATGGTGTGAATGAAAATTATTAGAAATAGGAATTTTTATTTTTTTATTTTTTTAAAATTATATACTCTGTTCTACTTCCAAACCCGGCGCTTCCTTTAAGAAAGGTAAATTGAAAAGAATTGGTGTGAATGAAAATTGTTAGAAATTAAAAATTGTGGCTTTTCAATTGCTCAGTTCTAACGCCAAACCCAACACTTCCTGGAAGAAAGGGACACGATGGGGAATGTATTTTTTGTGTTAGTGTGCGTGGCTGTTTGCACTCTGCTTGCTTGTTGAGAGCACAAGTGTATATAGTCCTTTCGTCCTTCCTTTTGTGTCTATCTTCCTTATTTTTTGCCTTCTTCCTTTTTCGTTTATTTGAAAATGTATTTCGATTTAAAAACAAGAAAGGTGATGTTGAAGGATGTTTGATTACCATAAACTACCTTGTATACACCCACCCTCCCTATGCACCAATTTTGCCCAACAGTTGGGGGTGGGCGTTTACTAGGTACCACACCCTTTGCAGGAGCGGTTCCTTTGCTTGAATAACGATATTTTGGTAACTTGGCATAGAGGTGACTTGGCATAAGGAATTCTGCAAGCAAACGATGAAGGACATCTTGTTTCTTTTGTGTCTGTTAACAAGTTTATAACTTCAAAAGATCTTTGTTCCTGACGACACGGCCCTCTACCCGTTCTTGGTCAAGAAATTCAAGAACACATAAACCAGAAAGGGAAACAATTGAAAAACAACAACAGCGGATCTGAATACTCTGTTTTATTTTCCTTGTCAACTCCAATGATCGGAACTGGAGGGTGGGGGTTTACTAGGAACTGTACCCTGTGCTCAGAACTTGACCAAAAGTAGGGGGGTGGGCGTTTACTCGATACTGGGCGTATACAAGGGTAGTTTACGGTATTTACAAAAAGAAACAATCAGAAAAATGTCGATCTTTCGTTCCTTAAAGAGGACAAACAAGATGCACACCAGTTCCCTCGTTCCTTCTTTCCCTCATTCATTTTTTCCCTCATTCATTCTTTCCCTCATTCATTCTTTCCCTCATTCATTCTTTTCCTCATTCATTCTTTCCCTCATTCCTTCGTTCCCTCATTCATTCTTTCCCTCATTCCTTCTTTCCCTCATTCCTTCGTTCCCTCATTCCTTCTTTCCCTCATTCCTTCGTTCCCTCATTCCTTCGTTCCCTCATTCCTTCGTTCCCTCATTCATTCTTTCCCTCATTCCTTCTTTCCCTCATTCATTCTTTCCCTCATTCCTTCTTTTCCTCATTCATTCTTTCCCTCATTCCTTCTTTTCCTCATTCATTCTTTCCTTCATTCCTTCTTTCCCTCATTCCTTCTTTTCCTCATTCATTCTTTCCTTCATTCCTTCTTTCCCTCATTCCTTCTTTCCCTCATTCCTTCTTTCCCTCATTCCTTCTTTCCCTCATTCATTCTTTACCTCATTCCTTCTTTCCCTCATTCCTTCTTTCCCTCATTCCTTCTTTCCCTCATTCATTCTTTCCCTCATTCATTCTTTCCCTCATTCATTCTTTCCCTCATTCATTCTTTCCCTCATTCATTCTTTCCCTCATTCCTTCTTTCCCTCATTCATTCTTTCCCTCATTCATTCTTTCCCTCATTCATTCTTTCCCTCATCCCGTCTTTCCCTCATTCATTCTTTCCCTCATTCATGTTTTCCATCATTCATTCTTTCCCTTAATTATTCTTTCCCTCATTCCTTCTTTCCCTCATTCATTCTTTCTCTCATTCCTTCTTTCCCTCATTCCTTCTTTCCCTCATCCATTCTTTCCATCATTCATTCTTTCCCTCATTCATGTTTTCCATCATTCATTCTTTCCCTCATCCATTCTTTCCCTCATTCCTTCTTTCCCTCATTCCTTCTTTCCCTCATTCCTTCGTTCCCTCATTCATTCTTTCCCTTAATTATTCTTTCCCTCATTCCTTCTTTTCCTCATTCATTCTTTCCCTCATTCCTTCTTTCCCTCATTCCTTCTTTCCCTCATTCCTTCTTTCTCTCATTCCTTCTTTCCCTCATTCATTCTTTCCCTCATTCATTCTTTCCCTCATTCCTTCGTTCCCTCATTCATTCTTTCCCTCATTCATTCTTTCCCTCATTCCTTCTTTCCCTCATTCCTTCTTTCCCTCATTCCTTCTTTCCCTCATTCCTTCTTTCCCTCATTCATTCTTTACCTCATTCCTTCTTTCCCTCATTCATTCTTTCCCTTATTCATTAATTCCCTCATTCCTTCGTTCCCTCATTCATTAATTCCCTCATTCATTCTTTCCCTCATTCCTTCGTTCCCTCGTTCCTTCTTTCCCTCATTCCTTCTTTCCCTCATTCCTTCTTTCCCTCATTCATTCTTTCCCTCGTTCATTCTTTTCCTCATTCATTCTTTTCATCATTCATTCTTTCTCTCATTCATTCTTTCCCTCATTCCTTCTTTCCCTCATTCCTTCTTTTCCTTATTCATTCTTTCCTTCATTCATTCTTTCCCTCATTCCTTCTTTTCCTCATTCATTCTTTCTTTCATTCCTTCTTTCCCTCATTCATTCTTTTCATCATTCATTCTTTCCCTCATTCATTCTTTCCCTCATTCCTTCTTTCCCTCATTCCTTCTTTCCCTCATTCATTCTTTTCCTCATTCCTTCTTTTCCTCATTCATTTTTTCCCTCAGTCATTCTTTCCTTCATTCATTCTTTCCCTCATTCCTTCTTTTCCTCATTCATTCTTTCTTTCATTCCTTCTTTCCCTCATTCCTTCTTTCCCTCATTCCTTCTGTCCCTCATTCATTCTTTCCCTCATTCATTCTTTCCCTCGTTCTTTCTTTCCCTCATTCATTCTTTCCCTCATTCCTTCTTTCCCTCATTCATTCTTTCCCTCATTCCTTCTTTCCCTCATTCATTCTTTCCCTCATTCATTCTTTCCCTCATTCATTCTTTCCCTCATTCCTTCTTTCCCTCATTCATTCTTTCCCTCATTCCTTCTTTCCCTCATTCATTCTTTCCCTCATTCCTTCTTTCCCTCATTCATTCTTTCCCTCATTCATTCTTTCCCTCATTCCTTCTTTCCCTCATTCCTTCTTTCCCTCATTAATTCTCTCCCTCTTTCATTCTTTCCCTCATTCATTCTTTCCCTCGTTCATTCAAGGATACTGATAACGTCATCAATATTGTGTGCAGTATTTTGCACGAGCTGCGTTTCGTCGGCGTAAGTTTGACTCAGATATATATTATGAAAGCGGGCTCGCAGCTGCACAAAATTAATGGACTTTTCCCCCCTGAAAATCGAATTAATTTGTAAACGTAATTTTCCATTTTCAGAGATGTCACAGCGGAGCGAGACAAGATGGAAGCACGTGTCATTGCACAATACAATACGCTGGACAGTACTGTCAACGTTATATCAGAGGTAGGTAACTTGTGTTGTTGGCTCACGAAGTGTAGCCTATGCGATCGTAACTTTGTCTGCCTGTGCGTTTGTGCGTGTGTGTGTGTGTGTGCGTGTGTGTGTATGTCTGTGGTAGAAACTTTAACATTTCCGAGTCTATGTGTGAGTGGTTATCCAAGACTATGGATAAAGCTCGCATAAGATTACGTCACGGTCAAAAGTGTTTGACGTCAATTAATGCATCATGACGGCATGCCTCCCTGTAGTCTTTCTCTCTCGCGTGGTGTGTGTGGTCTCGGTCATTGTTATTTTGAGCGGGCCGAGACTATTTGGCAGTCGTGTCCCTGTAAGTAGGCGACATGCAGACAGACATCTAGATCTAGTGTCTCTCTTTCTTGCACAGTGTCACCTAAGCTTACTGTGTGTGTGGGTGTGTATGTGTGACGGAGTGATTGAGTTTGTGTTACTGTTTGTCTATTTCTTACGTGAGCCTTGAAGGCTTCGCCTCTTGTTTTCTGTTCTGTAGATTGACGGTTTGGTTTGGATTGTTTAGCTGGTTGAGTTGACTATGTTCTTACAGATGCTATCTGAAACTGTCTACATGTCCGATAGTCTGTCTCTCCGTCTTCCTTTTCTCTCCGTCCTTTTGTCCAGGTGCATGTCTCCGGCCACCTCCGCCCAACTATCTATATATATATATATATATATATATATATATATATATATATATATATATATATATATATATATATCTATATATATATATATATACGACTTGTGTCTGTGTGTGTGTGTGTCCGCGATGCCAAGCCAAAGTTCTCGATCGATCTTTTTCAAATTTGGAGGCCATATTCAGCTACATCCCGGACACAACCTCATCGATGAGATATTTCAACACGTGCTCTCAGCGCGCAGCGCTGAACCGATTTTGGTTTTTCTCTGGATCCATTTCCAGTAACTCTTCCTTATCTTCTCCAGTGTTTTCAGCGTTTACCTCCCTTCCTTCGTGTGGCGTCAATCCATATTCCCGTTTCTATTTTTAGAAGGTCACTGTCGACAACGCTCAATCCATATTCCCGTTATACTATTTTTAGAAGGTCACTACTCTTCTCCAGTGTTTTGCGCGTTTATCTCCCTTCCTTCGTGCGGTGCGCCGGCAAAGCCGGGTCCCCGGCGCAGCCTGGTATTCGGCTCGACTTTTTCCCGGCGCAGCCGTACCCGGCGAAGTTTCTATATATGTCTCCCTATGTGTCTAGTCTGTCTCTCTCTGTGTGTCTAGTCTGTCTCTCTCTATGTGTCTAGTCTGTCTCTCTCTATGTGTCTAGTCTGTCTCTCTCTCACTTTGTCTGTCTGTCTTGTTCTATTTGTCTCCGTCTCTCTCTGTCTCTGTCTGTGTCTCTGTGTCTCTGTGTCTCTCTCTGTCTCTCTGTCTCTCTCTCTGTCTCTCTCTCTCTGTCTCTCTGTCTCTCTCTGTCTCTTTCTGTCTCTCTGATTGTGTGTGTGTGTGTGTGTGTGTGTGTGTGTGTGTGTGTTTGTTTGTGTGTGTGTGTGTGAATAGAATAGAATAGAATAGAATAGAATAGAATATAGAATAATGTTTATTGTCATGAACCAGTAAAGTTATTGACACAACAAACAACAAATAATAATAATTCATTATACAATGCTAAAACAATCCGTAACAAATTTGCCAAGACGAACTTGAACTTCGTCTTCTAAAAATAAGTTTATTACTTGGATTTTTGTGAGCATATTTCATATTGATATGTGAAGCATCTTCTTTAAATTCATCCCTTAATTTAACATATTTCTTGCATTTATCTAGAAAATGTATTTCATCTTCTATGACATTGCATTCAATACAAAGACGATTTTCTTTCGGAATATTCTGATATCTTCCACTTTCAATGTTTAAACAATGTGTGCTGGTCCTTAATCTGCTCAACATCTTTCTGTGTTTATTATTCTTAATTTGTATTAAGTATGACTGCATTTCGTAAGATTTACTGATCATAGAATAAAACTTAAGTCTGGAATATGTATCTGATTTTTCTTTTGTCCAGTATCTTATATATTCCTCTTGTTGTTTTTTGTCAATGGCAAACTTTAAGTTGTGTACATTTAATGTAGATTGGTTATGCCAAACGTGACTAAAACCTAAGTTACAAAGAGATTGTCTAACAAATTGTAGCCATGGCGTTTCTGTCGGATGGTGCAACATTGAGTCATATAATTGATGTATATACGAATCTTGTTTGGATTCTAGAATATGCGCCCAGAATGCTATTGTTTGTGATAGCATTTTTAATCCTAAAGGGAACCTTCCTAACTCCCCCAGTACCGGTATCCACATAGCTTTTCCATGAACTCCAAGAAGGAATCGACAAAATTTGATATAAACAAATTCATCAGAATTTTTGCTAGATAAACATGATCCAAAGAAATGATCAGTATTTGTTTGTTTTATTTTATTATTAAACGTAAACGGATACCACATTTCAGCGCCATATGTTAATATCGGATTTACAAGGGAATCAAATAAATGTATCATTGTGTCTATTTGCACGTTTTAATTGCTGAAAATTCTGCGGAGGGAATGTGCTGCTTTATTACCTTGTTTACTTAAATGATCTTGGCGGCCCTATGCTCCACAGGGAGTCTACAGGAATAAGTCAAGTAAGTCAAGTCACTTAAATGATCTTGAGCTGTATCAAAATTTCCATTCTTGTTGAATATGACCCCTGAATATTTATATTGATCTGTTACTTTGATTATATTAGTTCCACATTTAAATATTGTGTGCATTTTTGGATTTACATGACAAAATACTATAATTTGTGTGTGTGTATGTGTGTGTGTGTGTGTGTGTGTGTGTGTGTGTGTGTGTGTGTGTGTGTGTGTTGTGTGTACCTGTGTGTACGTCTGTCTGTCTGTCTGTCTCTCTCTCTCTTTCTCTCCCTCTCTCTCTTTCTCTCTCTCTCTCTCTCTCCCTCTCTCTCTCTCTTCTTTCTCTCTCCCTCTCTCTCTCTCTCTCTCTCTCTCTCCCTCCTCTCTCTCTCTGTCTCTGTCTCTCTTTCTCTGTCTCTCTCTCTCTGTCTCTCTCTCTGTCTATCTCTCTCTCTCTCTCTCTCTCTCTCTCTCTCTCTCTCTCTGGGACACATACTTTTAAATATGAACGGGAATGTATTTTCAGATTGTACCGAGGCGAACCCATGGGGGTCAGCGTTCAGCGGGGCATATATCGTTCAGCCTGTTTCCGCGCCTGCTCCATTTTGGGTAAACGAACAGCCCGTCGCCCACTTTTTCGATATCAATTTGTTTAAACCTTTACCAGAACTTGCTTTGGACTACACAGTCTATTCACATAACGTGGGTCTTGTGCGAACCAGACGTTTAAGAAGAATTCTAGGTAAACGCTTGTCCTACGCGGCCAACGCCATTGGAATAAGGTTAAACTTAGTACCGTCTGTTTGGAGAGTGTTGGTCGTGTGCCGTACGCAACCATCACTATTCGGTTATGGATGTCGCGGACAGTTGTATGTAGTTATAAGGTTCCTGGGTCGGGCGTTGCTGACAGGTACCTGTGTCAAGGTGGGAAGACCGGTAGCTGGGCTTAGCTCAGTGATTCACGCTTTGCACGCATTGCACGGGACGTTCACGGTAAGCTGCGCGCTATTTGTAGGGTTCACCGTTTACCTGGTTGCTGACTGAGAAATTCATAGGCATTCTTTTTTCTGTCTCGGCCGAGACCAGATGTTTGTCGAACGGCTTCGAAATTCGTGTGTGAATTGTCGTTTGAGTTCGAAGTTATTTTCAGTAGTAATGTACGTCTACTGTGGACTTTGTTAAAGTCGGTTGCGTAAAGTGCGCGATGTTTTTCATTAGCCTGTGTGAGGTAAGTCAAATTTCTTGGTCTAATTGGATAGACTTTTGTCAGTTTTTGCTGAAGGTGAATTAGCGGCCGGTGGCAGGGGACAGGGAACCTACATTAGTTACCAGTTGTACTGTTTTGTCTCGTCTTTGTGTTGTTGTAAATAGTGTTCATCATAGGGTTTAAAAGGAAATCATTATAATGGTAAATTATATCGTAGAAGGAAACCAAAGTTTAGTCATTGTGCTTCCTCCTCATCCCTAATAATGATGTCTATTGGAGGAGGAAGTCACGTGTCTTATATTTTTGGGGAGAATATTGACTTTGGCCTTCTAGGCTTTCAGTGTTTACTGTCGAAGACAGACCGGACGGGAAGGTGCGAACCCTAGCTTCACAGCATGGAGGAGGCTCCACCACGCTGCTGCTTGAGCAGCCAGTTTGGACTCTCGCATCGTCACCCCCACGCTGCTGTGTGAGCAGCCCCTCTGGATCTTCTCCGAGGCTTCATCACGCTGTTTTGAGCAGCTATCTTGTAACGTCACAGCGGCGTAACCACGCTGCTGTTGGGCAGCAACATCGAACCGGCGCCGTCGCTGCAGAGTGTGTGCCGTGTGACAGCTCTTAACTGGGCTGATTCTCTCACCCCCGCGACAGAGACGCAGGTGTCGACCCGAGGGCGCACCCCCCACCCTGAATTCGTCGAACGTGTAGATAAGTACTTTCTTACAACGATAGATATCATTTATGGAATGAGGAGGGCCTTTATGACGTACGTGCTTTGTGTTTGACTATCCTGATTGTCTCGTATGTCGTTTGTTGACATTATTTTGACCGTTGTGTACTTTCTCATGTTCATTATGTTCATCCTCATGTATTCGTGTTAACCCTTCCATTGTTCCATCCATCGTCACCCCCATATTTCACCCAACTGGGAACTATTAAATACTTTCATTTATTTACATTGGTGTTCTGTGAGTGCTGTGTGGTGTGGCCAAAGTTTTTGTGTGAAAAACTAAACATGCAAACGTGCATGCACGCGACAATGGCGAGCTTGCCAGGATAAATCCTCTTTGAATTCAAGGAATTCACTTCATTTTTGTCGTTGGCCACACTTCCCATACACTGGACACTGATGTACTGTAGTTAATTAGCTTTTGTTGTTGTCTGGTAACTGTGGGTGGTTGGAGGGGCCCGAGGGTTAGCATCAGGCCTTGTGGGTTGCCTGTCCTTGTTGCCGGTCAGCTGTGCCTTGTTTTGATTTTTCATGTTTTGGCTAACCGTTTGCTAGTTGGTTCTTGTTTATGGAACTTCGTTCTGGTCGTGTTCTTGATGATAGTGCTATCATGGCGTCTAGGACGGAAAGTAGTTCGGATAGGATTGCTAGGTGGCGTTCACTTGCTGAGGAGCTAGGTGTTAAATCTGCCAGTATTCCTGAGTTTATTGCCGAGCGAATGACCCGTGAAGATGCGGAACAGGCTAGACTAGAGCTAGAGAAGGAGAAACTTGAACTAGAAAGGAAAGCTTATCAGGACAAGCTAGAACTGGAAGAGAAAGCTTATCAGGACAAGCTAGAAGTAGCGCGTCGAGAGACTGATGAGCGAGTTAAGTATGTTCAAGCTCAGCGGGAGACTGATGAGAAAGCCGCGGAAGAAAAACTAAGGCAGGAAAGAGAAGAGCATGACCTTCGCATGCAACTCCTGCAGAGAGAGTCGGAAAGTAAGAGGGTGAAGAGAGGAAGTAGGGATGGAGCTGATAATGATGGAGATTCCTCAGGTGAAGAAGAGTCTAGTGACCTTCGTGGTTTTCGGCCTTCCATACCGATGTTTGATGAGAGCAAAGAAAACATAGCTACTTGGTTGAAAAGGTTTGAGAGAGTCGCTACCTTGTACAAGTGGAAGAGAAATACGTGGGCAACTAGGGTCTCGACTAGGTTGTCGGGTAGGGCTGTAGAAGTGTACAACACTCTGGATGATGATAGCGCAGACGACTATGACGGTTTGAAGGTCGCGTTGTTAGGCCGCTATCAGCTCACAGCCGAAACCTACCGCCGTCGTCTCAGAACCTGCAAGAGAAAAGAACATGAAACGTTCAGACAGTTCGGTGCTCGCATTGAAGAGAATTTGACTAAGTGGCATGAGCTTTCCGAGATCACAGAACTGAAACAGTTGGTTTTGCTTGAACAGTTCTTGCAGACCCTGAGCGCGGACATGGCCGCGTACGTTAAGGAGAAAAAACCTCAGACGTTAGCCGAAGCAGTTAAGTCCGCTGAGATTCATTTTGAAGCACACCGTGACAGTAAGAAGTTTTTTCAGCATGATCGTGATCAGGGTGGAAAGGCTGGCGTTGGTGAAAAGCAGAAAAGTGGAGATAACTCAGTTGGTACATCCGGTAGGAAGTGTTTCATCTGTGAGTCCCCCAAACATTTGGCTAGAGATTGCCCCAAGAAGAGCAAGTCGACGGGAGCGGTGAATAGTGGTCCTGAGAAGTCTTTACCGCCCGTCCGTGTACCCACTTTGTGTACTCCCTGTAGCCAGCAAGACTACGACCCGAGATGCCTGGTTGTAGTGGATGGTGTTGCAGTGGAGGGGTTGCGTGATACTGGATCTCAGGTTTGTGTCGTGAAGAGTTCATTAGTTTCCAGGTCTCAGTTCACAGGACAGGATCTTGAGGTTTCTATGGCTGAGAAAGACATCAAGAGGCGCTATCCAGTGATTAAGGTTCAGGTTGAATGTCCTTTCTACACTGGTGAGGTTGAGGCTATCGTCATGGATACACCTGTTGCTGATTTCATTGTAGGTAATCACGCCCGGCTGGGTGACTCGATTGTTCTTCCAGTGTACGCTGTGTCCAAGGTTGTGTCAGTTGTCACTCGTGCTCAGGCTGCCGCTGAAGGGAAGAAGTCGACTTTGTTACATGTTGCTGCTCCAGGGCTAGAAACAGTCACCCCTGAGCAGTTGCATGACCTTCAGCGGAATGATTCGACTTTGAAGAGTTGTCGTGAGGCGGCAGATCGCCGAGACGTCAGAACGTCTGGTCACTCCGGTGAAGTTGGGTTTGTTTGGAAGAAGAAGATTCTGTACCGTGAGTATCGCGGTGGTGGTAGCGTCTATACTCAGGTTGTTGTTCCCCAGCAGTTGAGGTTAGGTGTTATCAAGTTGGCCCATGAACCGCCTATGGGAGGTCACATGGGTGTCCAGAGGACACGTGATCGAGTTTGGCAGCAGTTTTTTTGGCCAGGTATGTGCGCAGACATACGTCGCTTTGTGTTGTCTTGCGATCAGTGTCAGAAGGTTTCTCATAAGCCACAGAAGGTACCGTTAGGTAAGATGCCTCTCATCGATACGCCGTTCGAGCGGGTGGCGATCGATCTGGTGGGTCCCATCATCCCTGCTTCTGAGTCTGGTAACCGGTACATTTTGGTGTTTGTGGACTACGCTACTCGGTACCCGGAAGCCATTCCCTTGAAGTCGATTGAGGCTGTGAAGGTTGCAGAAGCGATGTGGGCAGTCTGGACTCGAGTAGGAATTCCCTCAGAGATTCTGACAGACCGTGGTACTCAGTTCATGTCCGAGGTGATGAAAGAGGTGGAGCGTTTGCTGGCCATCAAGGGTTTAGCGACTACTCCGTACCATGCGCAAGGAAACGGATTGGTGGAACGGTACAACGGAACACTCAAGACCATGCTACGCAAGCTTGCTCAAGAGAAACCGAAGCAGTGGGATCGCTACATTCCTGCACTCCTCTTCGCTTATCGTGAAGTTCCACAGGAGAGTCTGGGATTCTCTCCCTTTGAGCTTCTATACGGCAGGACAGTGCGAGGACCCATGTCTGTTCTTCGCAACCTATGGACGGAGGAGCAAGTCGATGAACAAGTTCGTACGACTTCTGAGTATGTGGTTGACTTGAGGAACCGGATTGAGGAAACCTGCAAACTGGCGCGGCAGAATTTGTCAGCTGCTGCACAGAAACACGCGAAGGTGTTCAACCGGAAGACAGTTCGAAGACAGTTCCAGCCTGGAGACAAGGTTTTGTTGCTGCTGCCGCAGAAGAAGAACAAGCTGCAGTTGTGTTGGCAGGGACCGTTCGACGTTCTGGAGAAGAAGGGCGAGTCAGACTACAAGATTCGGATCTACGGGCGTGAGAAGCTGTACCACGCCAATCTTCTCAAGTTGTACAGAGACAGACAAGGGCGACAGGGTCAACCTGTGGTAGGGTTTGAGTTAACAGAGATCAGAGGCGACCTTTTCAGCTGTGAACCTGATGATGCTATGGCCCACTGCGTCAGTGAAGATCTTGAGATGGGAAAAGGCATTGCCGTTCGCTTCAAGCAATCGTTTGGAAAAGTTGATCAACTTAGAGCACAAAACAAGAAGGTGGGAGAGGTAGCTATACTACCGGTAGGTGCTTCCTACGTTTACTACATGATCACCAAGAAACGCTACTTTCACAAACCCTCCTACAAAACGCTGCGGTCCTCCATGGAAGCTATGAGGGACCACTGCAAGCAGAACAATGTCGCTTCCCTGGCCATGCCGCAGATCGGATGTGGATTGGACGAGCTGAACTGGAGCGCCGTCCTTGAGATGATCAAGGAAGTCTTCAAGAACACGGACATAACTGTTAAGATCTACGCCTTCGGTGGCTAAGAAACACAGTTTTTGTACATTTTTGACGTGCATGCTACAGGAATAATGCATATCTTTTTGTTTGCTTGTTTTGTCATGTGCGGGTGATTCCCGGTAGTCGCAACGTGGGAGCCGACTACCTCAGTCGGGCATGCGTTGAAGAGGGATCTTTTGCCGTGTAGACAGATGTCTATGCTTAACTTGGGGGGCATTGTCGCGGACAGTTGTATGTAGTTATAAGGTTCCTGGGTCGGGCGTTGCTGACAGGTACCTGTGTCAAGGTGGGAAGACCGGTAGCTGGGCTTAGCTCAGTGATTCACGCTTTGCACGCATTGCACGGGACGTTCACGGTAAGCTGCGCGCTATTTGTAGGGTTCACCGTTTACCTGGTTGCTGACTGAGAAATTCATAGGCATTCTTTTTTCTGTCTCGGCCGAGACCAGATGTTTGTCGAACGGCTTCGAAATTCGTGTGTGAATTGTCGTTTGAGTTCGAAGTTATTTTCAGTAGTAATGTACGTCTACTGTGGACTTTGTTAAAGTCGGTTGCGTAAAGTGCGCGATGTTTTTCATTAGCCTGTGTGAGGTAAGTCAAATTTCTTGGTCTAATTGGATAGACTTTTGTCAGTTTTTGCTGAAGGTGAATTAGCGGCCGGTGGCAGGGGACAGGGAACCTACATTAGTTACCAGTTGTACTGTTTTGTCTCGTCTTTGTGTTGTTGTAAATAGTGTTCATCATAGGGTTTAAAAGGAAATCATTATAATGGTAAATTATATCGTAGAAGGAAACCAAAGTTTAGTCATTGTGCTTCCTCCTCATCCCTAATAATGATGTCTATTGGAGGAGGAAGTCACGTGTCTTATATTTTTGGGGAGAATATTGACTTTGGCCTTCTAGGCTTTCAGTGTTTACTGTCGAAGACAGACCGGACGGGAAGGTGCGAACCCTAGCTTCACAGCATGGAGGAGGCTCCACCACGCTGCTGCTTGAGCAGCCAGTTTGGACTCTCGCATCGTCACCCCCACGCTGCTGTGTGAGCAGCCCCTCTGGATCTTCTCCGAGGCTTCATCACGCTGTTTTGAGCAGCTATCTTGTAACGTCACAGCGGCGTAACCACGCTGCTGTTGGGCAGCAACATCGAACCGGCGCCGTCGCTGCAGAGCGTGTGCCGTGTGACAGCTCTTAACTGGGCTGATTCTCTCACCCCCGCGACAGAGACGCAGGTGTCGACCCGAGGGCGCACCCCCCCCCCCCTGAATTCGTCGAACGTGTAGATAAGTACTTTCTTACAACGATAGATATCATTTATGGAATGAGGAGGGCCTTTATGACGTACGTGCTTTGTGTTTGACTATCCTGATTGTCTCGTATGTCGTTTGTTGACATTATTTTGACCGTTGTGTACTTTCTCATGTTCATTATGTTCATCCTCATGTATTCGTGTTAACCCTTCCATTGTTCCATCCATCGTCACCCCCATATTTCACCCAACTGGGAACTATTAAATACTTTCATTTATTTACATTGGTGTTCTGTGAGTGCTGTGTGGTGTGGCCAAAGTTTTTGTGTGAAAAACTAAACATGCAAACGTGCATGCACGCGACAATGGATAAGAGCCTTAACATTCCTCTGAAAATTCTATTTGGGTCATATTCTATCCATATCATCCGGTATGTGTGTTTTAAATTACCTCATCGCCTATTCATTTGTTTGCTTGGGCGTACTGTAATTTGGGCTAGATCCGCAAAACAGTCTACGTGAAAATCAAATTTGATCAATTTGTTTGGATCATACCTCGTACCATACAAATAGCAAGTCATGAATACTATACCCAGCCGGGGGAAGTGGAACGCCAGAAAAATCGTTGTGTGGTACGGCAGCATTCTGCAGTCCGGTAGTCAACCACGTTACGAGCTCGAAAGGCGTGCATCTTCCAAACAAATAATTACTGCGTCGTATTTATCGAAGCCAGCGAAGTTTTTTTGGGCTCAGCGGATTCATAATTGCATGAGGATTAACAATGTTATCCTGGGACAGGCTGATCTTTCTTAACCCAGTGTGGGATTTTCAGTGGGGCGACCACCCCCAACCCAGCGCGTCCCCGGGTGGCGGATAGGGGAACGGTCTTCAGATATGGAGATCAGCCGCTTGCGGCCGCGGACCAAACTGGCTCCGGGTGGGATCCCGGCAAATCCTCCCCCCTGTGCTCTCAGGGTAGGACGTACGGGCCATGAGCTAAGGGTGAGGTAACCCCGACAGAAAACCCCGAATGCTGAAGACGGAGGACCCGGGCCGCACGGCGCATTCTAACAAACCACGGGTACACGCACTTACGCAAATGATGACACAATCAACCAGCACAGATGGAAATGGCGCTCGCCCGTCCGTCTTGTCACGCCAGGGGACGCGGGAGGAAAGTGACTGGCACCACCACAACCAGGAAGAAACCCAGTCAGCAGCGACCTTTTCAGGTCATGCACTGGAACGCAGAAAGTATCCTGAACAAGAAGACAGAGTTGGAGCATATCCTGCATGAGAAGAACATCAACATCTGCTGTATTCAGGAGACGCACCTGACACCCCAAAAGTCCTTCAAAGTGAGAGGCTACCAATGCCTTAGGTCCGACAGAACAGACCGAAGCAAAGGAGGAATCCTGACCCTCATCAGGAACAACATCAATGCCTGTTTGATAGAAACGCACATGGAGGACTCCGAATATCAGGTGATTCGAATCCAGACGAAGACATCAGAATTCCATCTTGTCAACTTCTACTGCCCCAATGATAGACACCTCGCCCTTGACACGATCCCCGCAAAGGCCTCCAACTTCATCGTGGTGGGTGACTTCAACAGTCATTCACAGAGTTGGGGATATGACCACCTGGATCGGAGAGGAGAAGAGGTGGAGAACTGGCAGGACAACAAATGTCTCATCCTTTTGAACAGTCTCTTTGACTGCCCTACATTCTACTCCAGAAGATGGCACACTACATCAACTCCTGACCTAGCCTTCTGCACGGAAGACATGCACCAGCTAACCTGCAGAGAGGTCGGAGAACAGCTAGGTGGAAGTGACCATCGGCCAGTCTTTTTGACCCTGGGCATGGAGTCCTGCACTGAAGCTTCCTTCCCACGGTGGAACTACAAAAGAGCGAACTGGTTCCTCTTTAGACACCGCACCAGCGAACTCACCAAAGACATCAGAGTCGAGGGTCGAGACATCAACATGGTGGCGAAGGACTTCAACATGAGCATCCTCAGAGCAGCGCGTGAGTCCATTCCCAGGGGTGCCAGGAGAGACTATAAGCCCTACTGGAGCAATGAATTGCAGGAACTGGATGATGATCTGGCAGACGCCAGAAGGGAAGCAGAAGTCAACCCGTCACAAAACAACAACATCCGCCTCCAGGAAGCCAAAGCCAAATTTCTCAAAAAGAAGCTACAGGCAAGACGGAGAAGCTGGCAAGAGAAAACAAGCTCTCTGAACCTTGAGAAGGATGGCAGAAAGCTCTGGAGGCTCACCAAGCAGTTGAATGATGAGAACACCAGCAGAGGAAAGATCACATTAGAAGAGAACGAGAAGGTGCTAACTGGAAAGCATGCTGCCAACCAATTTGCTGAAAGCTATGCAGCTGAGAGCAACCTCCATGTTAGCCCCGAGAAACAGAGAGAAGCAAGAAGAGAGAAAAGAGAGAGACCTGCCAGACAGTCGACAGTGGACGCCATGAGTCAACCACTCACACTCCACGAGCTGCACTCAGCTCTGAAAAAGTCAACTACCACAACTCTGGCGAGAAGCGATCATGATCCCCATCTTAAAAAAAGGGAAGGATCCAAAGAAGGCCACCAGCTATCGCCCAATCAGCCTCACCAGCTGTGTTGTGAAGACCCTGGAGAGAATTGTGAATGAGCGCCTCAGGTGGTACCTGGAATCCAGGAACCTCCTCGCCCCTGAACAAGCAGGATTCCGACAGTTCCGCAGCACCGAAGATCAGGTCACTTACCTGGCGCAAGAAGTTGAAGATGCCTTTCAGGAACAGAAGCTGGTCTTCGTCACCTGGATAGATCTTCAGAAGGCCTTTGACAAGGTCTGGAAAGATGGACTCCTTGTAAAACTGCTGAGGAAAGGCGTGTCCAGCAACATGTACCAGTGGATTCGCTCTTACCTCTATAACCGCAGGGCAAGAGTTAACGTCGACCAGACCAAAAGCAAGAAGTTCCTCCTTCGTCATGGCGTCCCTCAGGGCGGAGTCCTCTCCCCCACACTCTTCCTTCTCTTCATCGACGATCTGGTGTCTGAGATGCCCAAGGGGATCAAAGCTGCTCTCTACGCAGACGACCTTGTGATCTGGTGCAAGGAGGAGCACGCAAGTACTGCCACCTACAGAATGCAGCAAGCGGCAGATAGGCTGAACGCATGGGCAGAAGATTGGTGCGTCTCCATCAACAAGGAGAAATCCTCCACCACCCTATTCACACTGTCGCCAAAGCAGAAAGCCGGAACCATTAGGCTTGGTGGAACTCCTCTGAGAGAGGATGAAGAAGCAACGTACCTTGGTGTCACCTTTGATAGACGGCAGACCTGGAAACCACACTTTGCACAGGCAGAGACGAAGGCCCGGCGCAAGCTAGCCATACTCAGGAAGCTGGCAGGTACCACCTGGGGAGCGAACGAGAAGATACTGAAGACAGTATACCAGGGAACAATCAGACCCCACCTCGAGTACGGCTCCACAGCGTGGTCATCCTCAGCCAAGACAAACCTGCAGACCCTTGACCGTGTGCAAAACCAGGCCCTCCGACTCATCACTGGTGCAATGAAATCCACGCCCATCAAGGAAATGGAGAAGCTTACCACCATCCAACCCCTCTGTCAGAGAAGAGAAGCCAAGACTATGGTACAGGCCGAGAAGCTCAAGTGCCTACCCGACCACCCCATGAAGCACAGACTGAGCAACCTCACCAAGAACCGGCTCAAACGGAGCAGTTTTGTACACGAAAGCAAGAGACTTTCTCGACAGTACAGGGAAGTCCTCCCACAGAACACTCTACCTCTGACTCAAGAAGAAGAGGAAACCCCCAAGGCAACAGAGAAACCAGGCATCCAGATCTGCACCAGTGTTCCACATGTTACCTCAGGAGAAGATCAGAATGACACAGCTCGACAGGCACTCACCTTAGCCCTGATCGACGAACAGTACCCAAAAGAGGCGTGGATCCATGTATACACCGATGGATCAGCAACTAACGCCGTGCTCAATGGAGGTGCAGGCATTCTCATCCAGTTCCCTGGGGGACATACAGCTACATCCAGCGTTGCCACTGGCAAACACTGCACAAACTATAAAGCAGAAGCAGAAGCTCTCATGCAGGCCGCCTCCTTGGTTCAGGACTCCGCAGACCCTTGCTACCAAGTTGTCTTCCTCTCGGACGCCCTTTCAGTCCTTCAGGCCCTAGAGAATGACAAACTCCCACAGCTGGCCAAAGCATTACAGACGGTCAGACAAACCAGAAGAGTTGTCCTCCAGTGGATACCAGCACACTGTGGGATACCAGGAAATGAAAGGGCAGATGAGCTGGCGAAAGAAGGAGCCGTGGAAGACCAACCTGAAAACAGTGTCAGCTTTAGTGAGCAGAAGACAATCATCAAGGCATTGATGAGGCCAAGGACAAACAGAGATGACTACCACACAATGTCCAGAGAGCAGCAAGTCAACCTCATCAGGCTGCGTACTGGCCACAACAGGCTCAATGCTCACATGAACCGAAAGTTCAAGCTGGCGCCATCACCAACCTGTGCCTGCGGTCAAGAAGACCAAACAGCGGAACACATCTTACAGCGATGTCCCTTACTAGATGAGGAACGAAAAGAAGTGTGGCCGTCACCAACTCCCTTGCAGACCAAACTATACGGCAGTCGACAGGAGTTGGAGAAAACGACAACATTTATCACCAGTGCTGGACTGATTGTGTAACCTCTGCGAACGCCAAGAAGAAGAAGAAGAACATGTTATCAATTTAATTTTGGAGGCTTCAGTTTTCGATTTGTGAGAGCGTCGTATTTGTTAATATTGTTTGATTTTGGGACTTTTTCAAAAATGATGGAGATTATTTACAAGAGGCTTGAAGCAACAAAGGTCATTCGATCAGGTAGTGTGATGTATTATAACTGAAACGCATCATTAGTAGTGTCCCAATAGCGTCGGCTAAAGAAAAGAGCATGTGTATGTTTTAGGTACGCGTCGCTGTGCTAGCAGTGTACGGCCCATGTCACTACCACTGTTGGTGGCCCTACACTTCGAGCACAGCGACGCGTCCCTAAATTAGATGACATACTTAAAGTCAACGCCTGTGGATTTTCTTTGCCGCCTACACAATCTGGTTCACAAACACGGACATGTCCAGGCTTGCTGTATCCTTTAACTTGGGCATATGAAAAAAAATAAAAATAAAAAATAAAAAATTAAAACAAATTAAAAAACAACATTCAGGCTGCTTTCTGTGCAGAATAACTTTTTTTTTAAATTAGTTTTATGACTGACACAAAATTAATGCATATGCACATATACTTAATCATTTTCAATTACAAAATACTCAAACGTCTCAACCCTAATTCGCAATTAAACATTATATTTTTATCAATAGGCCTACCATATCTAAACTTGCTGATACACATTTTTGCTATAAACAAAATATGATTGATAATTTTGTTTGTTGGGGTATGTATGCCTGGTTAATAACCAAACAATACATCATGTTCTGTTAATAATTATAACATTTTCTTTGGTATTAACAAAAATACATCTAATAACATGTTGCCAATACAATGTCATTTTTGTACATTTCCAAAAAAAGTGTTCAACATAATCTATTTCGTATCAAAAGACTACACAAATTATTTTCTTTCAACTTCATCTTGTGGAGTAAAATGTTTGTGGGGTAAATATTATGTAATATTTTCCATTGAAGCAACTTTAATCTTTCCTCGCTTGTACATTTATTTGCCAAGAGCCAATATTTCTCGTCAATGGAAATATCTCTTTTTGTGAATTGACGTCCTTGCCCTACGATGCCAACTTTATGTCGGTCACGCTGGATGTCAGTGCTTTTTACATTTAGTCAAGTTTTAACATAAAGGGGGAATCGAGACGAGGGTCGTGGTGTATGTGTGTGTGTGTGTGTGTGTCTGTGTGTGTGTGTAGAGCGATTCAGAGAAAACTGCTGTACCGATGTTCATGAAACTTTACATGAGAGTTCCTGGAAATGATATCCCCAGACATTTTTTTTTTCTTCCGATAATTGTCTTTGATGACGTCATATCCGGCTTTTTTGTAAAAATTGAGGCGGCACTGTCACACCCTCATTTTTTAAATGAAATTGATTGCAACTTTGGCCAAGTAATCTTTGACGAAGGCCGAACTTTGGTGTTGCATTTCAGCATGAAAGCTTAGAAATTAATTGATGAGTTTGGTCATTACAAATCTGAAAATTGTAATTAAAATTATTTTTTTTATAAAACGATCCAAAAACAATTTCATCTGATTTTTCATTATTTTCTGATTCCAAAAATGTATGACTATATTCGGATTAAAAAAAAAAACTCTAAAAATAAAAAATATGAAAAGTTTGATTAAAATTAAATCTCCGAAATCGATTTAAAAACAATTTTATCTGATTCCTTGTCAGTTCCTGATTCCAAAAACATATAGATATGATATATTTGAATTAAAAACAAGCTCATAAAGTTAAAAATAACAGAGAAACAGAAAATCGTGCTATCCTGCTTCAGCGTAACCACTACCGCGCTATTCTGGCTAGTCAATTTCACTGCCTTTGCCACGAGCGGTGGACTGACGAAACTACGAGTATAGGGTCTTGGTGAGAGAAAAAAAATGCAGTACGTTCAGTGTCATTTTGTGAGTACGACAGCTTGACTATAAATGTGGTATTTTCGCCTTACGCGACTTGTTGCTTTTGCTTTCCAAAATGTAATTAAACGGGAGAATAGGGGCAGTAATAAAGTTAAGGCAACTCGAGCATTGACATATTGATAGAGCGCAGAGCACACACACTACAGAAGGAGCGGTTCGGGGACCGACGGGTCGGTTATGGACCGCTATGCTTGAGAACTAACGAGTAAGTTGAACTCTCAAAAAAAACTGGTGTTTTGTTTTTCCTGGAAGGATAGAGCCCGGTTAGCGGAGTCGGTAGCGCGTCCGACTGCAAATCAGGTTAGGGTTTGCAAACCAGGTTCGAAGCTCGCAGCAAGCAAACATTTAGTTTTTAATCGTTCAACTCCACTTTTCTTTTGTTTAAACCCTTTCTTCTTGTATACTAGCGGAAAAAAGTTAGGGACGGGCCACTGATTTCCCCGCTGACTTTCATTTGTTTAAAACACCCTGTTCTTTCGTCAGCAAAATCAAATGGCTGTCGCATGCTACACACCAATGGGTAGGTTATGCTGTGTTAGCAGGAAAACTGCACGGGACTCCCGGGCGCAGAGCTGCAACACTTGACTAAAATAGCAAAATCGTCAAAAAGTAGGCTGTTGTTTGGCGTGCGCACGGGTAGAATAAGGCAGGTAACATGGCAAAATTGTTGTGCACATGCAAGGACAATCCTTCGAGTGTGAATTGTGATCACGAACTCGGCTTTATAAGCCGCCGATTTTCTGCGAGCTGCCATCTCCTCACCATGCCTGCCAGACGGAAGCTGACAACATTCAACCGAGGAAGAGCAATTGCCTGGCTCCACGACGGCGTATCCAAGTGCGAAGTGGCCAGGCAACTTGGGGTATCGCATTCAGTCATTGTAAGGCTGAATCAACGGTTCCAGACGACAAACAATGTCGAGGAGAGGCCCAGGTCGGGTCGCCCCAAAAAGACTACTCCTAGGGAAGATCGTTTCATCCAACGGCAGGCGCTGCAGCACCGGGCCACCACCTGCAAGGTCATCAGAGGGCAGTTACGGGAACATCAACGTTAAGAGAGGACCATCGGCAACCGCCTGCATGACGCCCGGCTGCGGAGTCGTCGTCCTGCTGTGCGTCCCCTGCTGACACAGGCTCATCGCCGGGCTCGTCTGGCCTGGAGTCGCCGCCACTTGAGATGGACGCGCCGGGACTGGGCTCAGGTCCTATTCAGTGACGAGTCCAGGTTCAACCTGTACCATTCTGACGGCCGGCGCAAGGTCTGGAGGCGTGAGGGCGAGCGTTATGAAGACGACACAGTGCATGAGAGGGTGGCCTTCGATCGGCGGGGGCTCTGTCATAGTTTGGGGGGGCTTCAGCCTTCATCAACGCACCCCCCTGTACCATGTGGTCGGGAATCTCACTGGTCAACGCTACAGGGACGAAATTCTCGCCCCTATTGTCTTGCCGACCCTGCAGCAGATTGGCCCAAACGCCGTGTTTCAGGATGACAATGCTACTCCTCACAGGGCCAGACTTGTCAACGACTACATCCAGCAAACCGGGGTCGTCAGGATGGATTTCCCTGACTGTTCGCCAGACATGAACCCCATAGAGCATGTATGGGACGAACTGGACAGGCAGGTGAGGGCCAACCACCAGCCTCCCAGAAACCTGCAGCAGCTGCTGCAGATGCTCCAACAAGGAGTGGCAGGCCATTCCACAGGCCTTTTTCACGACGCTTATGAACTCTATGCGGTCAAGGTGTGGTGAACTTGAGCGCAAACGTGGCGGACACACCCATTATTGACCTCATGAAAGACTTGTTATGTTTATGTGTTACCCCTCTGCTGTTTGTGGACATGAATAACCGAATCGGCTAGATGAAATAAACCCAAATTTTGCAGTTGCGTTGCACATTGACTGAAGTAAACGTGTTCCAAATTTCCGTACGATATGTTCATTCGTTCTTTTGCTGTGATTGCGTGTGTGAACCGTCCTTAACTTTTTTCCGCTAGTATATGTCCTTCCGTAGTTCTTCATTCCAAAGCTTTTGAGTTAAACGGTGTATGGAAGCTCAACAGAGAGCTACTTTTCTTGAACAGTTTCCCAGAATTACCTATTCTATTGTTGGTAACATTGGCTATTGGAGAAAGCGTAAAGGGCGCATGTATCACCGCGTGTCGCCTGAAAGGTTATTGATAACTTGTGTTTAATAATTTACTTGTGGTCTAAGTTAAGAGCATGCCAGTAGTCCATGAAACAGTCTGAAAAG
>NC_090257.1:7909269-7919269 GCF_037325665.1 Littorina saxatilis | reverse complement strand
ATACCTGTAAACACAGCAGCTGAATCTACCGATTCAATACCGCGGCACGAGTCCCCAAACGACCTCCAGCGCCCGGTGAGAAACTTTACAATCAGGAGACACTTCTTCTCCTGTCGATAGTCTGCAAAGCTCTGCTGTCTAATCTATCTACAAACGTGACCTCAGTCAATACTCCTCTCTGATTGGTCACATCCCACTCGTGACTATACCGCATTGCGTCAACGACATCTCACCGTGCGGTGTCTACTCAAAGTTCGTGGCCCATGAAACTTTGTACACCTGCGTCACATAACTCCAATATACATTATGTGCAAATCCGTTTGTCACATTACCCCCTCCTCCCGGAAAAAAAATGACCGACCGAGGTTATTTTTTTCTTTAAGATAATAGGTGAATGAAGGTAACTAATTCACTGCAATACAATTTCAATATCGCATTCCACTACGGATCAAAATTGTCGTAGCTGACATAAGAAACAAACTTTCTGATCCATTGATCACATATGTGTAACAACACTACTTTATGTCTGATAAAGTACTTCTTCCTTCTCTAGGAAGATTCCACTGAGTTTTTCTTTTAACTCACAATTTCCAGTCATGTTGCTTTCTAGCTCAACCATACAAAGTCTTTCTTTAGCATCAGTATTCTTATCCTGAGTCCACGACTCTTCCAACATAGTACGATTACTCATGTTCCTGATGCTAAACCGACAAGTAGTCAAAATCATGCAAACCATTTTCTTGACCTCTTTCTGCGAGTGCCACCATGGCTTACAGCAGCAGTAGTCTCAATTAACCTGGACTTTAATCTGTTCATATCTGCTTGCAACTGACTGAGTTGTTTTCGTACAACTGCCAAGTCCTCATTCGAACACGCAACCTTCTGATCTGGAGTCAGAACCAAAGGTTTATCAGGAGGGTTTCTTCTCTTTTCCTGCGCACGATTTGTACTAGCTGTAACCCCCTCAACATCAGGAAAACAGTCTGCACTCCCTGAAATCCCCGGAATGTTGCCTATTATCAAATCAGCGACAGGATCATTCAGGACGCAACAAACCATTTCTCCCGACACATAAGGTGTCTCAACTTTAACTTTCGCCTGAGGATAAGTAAGGACCTCTCCACCAAATGTCTTACAGGTGACCTTTCTACTGACCATCTGGTCTTTTGACACCAATCCTCTACGCACTCCAGAAATCGTAGAACCCGTGTCACGGAGTACTGTACACTCACTCCCGTTGACACTACCATGTTCTAACTTCAAACACCCAACTTCCTGCGTAATTGGTGAAACGACTTTCGCAACAGCTGAATTTCCCGACACTTCCTGCATCCTCTTCTGGTCATGGCCCCCAAAAACATGATCTGTCTGCAAAGGACAATGTCGACGCCAATGACCTTTTTTTCCACAAGACCAACAATCCTCTCCACTCTGTCGGAATGAACCGCCTCTACGACCACCATTGCGACTGCGTCTATCTCCACGAGGATAGTATGTATCACCTTGTGACTGTGCCTGTGCATCAGACGTACCTCTGCCATAGCTCCAGTTACCTTGTCTACGACCAGCAAAACTGGAACCAAACCTTCGAGACTGCGGACCACTTCTACGATTATTGCTTTGTGAAAAAGCAGCTGCAGCATACTCTTCGTGACTACAAGAACCTGCAGAAACAAGAAGGGCAAAGCCCATACGACTCACATGCTTGACCTTGACCTTTACATGACCTTGACCTTCAGGGTCAAGGTCAAATAACTAAACCTAGCAATGACATCATACACTAAGAACTGCTTTACACATTTTTCCTACCAAAATACATGTGACCTTGACCCAAGGTCAAGGTCATCCAAGGTCATGCAACACAAAGCTGTTAATTCAAGACATAGGAAGTACAATGGTGCTTATTGGCTCTTTCTACCATGAGATATGGTCACTTTTAGTGGTTCACTACCTTATTTTGGTCACATTTCATAAGGGTCAAAGTAACCTTGACCTTGATCATATGTGACCAAATGTGTCTCATGATGAAAGCATATCATGTGCCCCACATAATTTTTAAGTTTGAAACAGTTATCTTCCATAGTTCAGGGTCAAGGTCACTTCAAAATATGTATACAATCCAACTTTGAAGAGCTCCTGTGACCTTGCCCTTGAAGCAAGGTAAACCAAACTGGTATCAAAAGATGGGGCTTACTTTGCCCTATATATCATATATAGGTGAGGTATTCAATCTCAAAAACTTCAGAGAAAATGGGAAAAATGTGAAAAATAGCTGTTTTTTAGACAACATTTATGGCCCCTGCGACCTTGACCTTGAAGCAAGGTCAAGATGCTATGTATGTTTTTTGGGGCCTTGTCATCATACACCATCTTGCCAAATTTGGTACTGATAAACTGAATAGTGTCCAAGAAATATCCAACGTTAAAGTTTTCTGGACGGCCGGCTGGCCGGCCGGCCGGCCGGACGGCCGGCCGGACGGATGGACGGACGGACGACTCGGGTGAGTACATAGACTCACTTTTGCTTCGCATGTGAGTCAAAAATGGTTGGTCCCGACTTTCGTGACAAGTTTTTCCCAGGTCTCGCTAAGCGATAGCTTTCGGCAGCTTTGACCATTTCATCCAAAGTCACTAGACCTCGTTCTCGAATGAAAGTTGCTAAGTCAGCTGATACGCTTTCAAGGAATTGTTCTCCCAGGATCAAGTTCACTAGACCTTCAACATCTGTGGTTATGTCAGATAGCGCAACCCAACGATCAAACAATCGTCGTAACTCAATCCCAAAAGTTTGGAACGGTTCCTTTTCACTTGGACGGATATTTCGGAGCTTTTGTCTAAATGTTTCAGACGTGCACTGAAATTTCTTCAGCAAGTTTTCTTTCAAACATTGGTATGTTAGTTCACCAGCAGCAGCAAGGCTATGGTATAGGTTTAATGCATTGCCCTCTAAAAGAGCAGACAAGTACGTGATCCACCTTGTCTCTTCCCATCCCAGAGATTTTGCATGAGTTTCAAATCTGAACAAGTATGAGTCTATATCATCTTGCTGTTCCCTGAATGCAGGGAGCCTGGGGTAAACAGGGCGAGCACCAACATTAGTGTGAGAATCCCGACCATTTTGTGGTGCACGCGAACCAGCACCAATTTCAGCCTGCCTAATCTCAAGTTCTCTTTGTTTTAACTGGTGTTCTCTTTCCTCCCTTTCTTTTAGCAACTCTCTATCTCTTTCTCTTTCTTCCCTTTCCAATTCTCTTTCTCTTCGTCTTTCCTCAATTTGTGCATCTTCCCTTTCTTTTTGCATTTGTCTTTCTTCCCTTTCTTTTTGCATTTGTCTTTCTTCCCTTTCTTTTTGTCTATCTGATTCTTTTTGTCTTTCATCTTTTTCTCGTTTTCTCTCCAAACGATCAAAACTCTCTTTCACGTATTTCTCACGTTTATCTGCAGCCAGACCCAAAGTCTCTGCCTGTTTTACAAACTTTTCAAACAACGCATCATAATCATCTTCGTTCTCCATAATGTAAGTTTTGAACTTTCAAAATCACACCAAAATATGTCTAAGTTTAGAAAAACAACAAATTTGAAAAAGTTTCAAAGATTAATGCAAGTTCAAGCAATCTATACTTGAAATCTGTCAAGTACCACAAGAAATCTTTCACCAGATACAATAGTCAACGTAAGACTATATCCAAACACGTTTTGGCTAAATCTCACGCAAAAATTATCCAACAGTTTTAATCAAAGTCAAATACTCAGTGAATGAAGTCAAAAACGAATTTTGTTTCAAAACATATATATAAACACAAACAAAACAACAACCCCAAACCACAAATAAGAGGAAAAATTCAAAGTTCAAAAATGCAAACACAAGTAAATACTTAAGACTAATCAACAATCTAAGTACTAAATCAGAAAATCAAACCCAAACTAAATAAAGTCCAACTAAAAGAAACGTAGTTGGAAGCAAAAATAACAACGGAGTTCCAACAAAAAATGTATGAAGTGAAACAACCCATATCAATCAAAGTTTTAAATAGTAGTTTAAAACAACTATATTATACAACTACTAATAAAATTAACCTAATTTAAATCACCAAGACAACAACAACAAAAAATGTAGTTGGAGGCAAATACAACAAATTCCAAAAAAAAAATATTAAAGTGACACAATCACCAAACAGCCGACTAAATTAAACCAACAAAAAAAAATTCAAAGTACCTAATCTACTACCATAGCAAATAACAAATCAAAAATAAACTAAAACTTTAACTAATTAAAGTCTATATCAAAATATCACAACTAATTACCTTAATTACTCATAACAAACTTACAAAATCAACAAAATGAATGCCACAAAATCAATAAACCTAATCAATCACACTAACAAAAAAAAAATTCCAAAATCAAATCATAAAATTTCAAAGTGAAAAGAACAAAATTAATCAAAGATATTTACCTTACAAAGGCAAAGGGCAATAAACAACAGATAGATCCCTATTCCAAAGCAGAAAGAAAAAATGTAACTATTTTACAAAATTGAAAGCACAGAAAAGAGCAAGGAAAGAGAAATGAAAGACCCCACAGGAAGAAAAATGAAGCTATTCCCTCAGTGCTTAGAACTGTACAGTAAGCACTACCGTAAAACTGGAGACGGTAACAATACAAAACAAGACATGAACGACACACTCTTGAATCTGAAAAATTTCTGTCTGCGTGACCTACTGCCAAATGTTCTAAAAAACCCAACACAGGGGACAAAATTAAATTTAGCAAAGCAGGGAAACAACTACAAATTTTAACTAACACAGAGTAATCGGGGTCACCAAATGTTACGGCTGGAATTTATGTATGCATGTCTGTATGTTTGTATATCTATTCCTATCAAAAATTGTGCGTGCTACTCTCTGTTTACTATCTAGCCTTCACACACACACACACACAACACTCCAACCAGGCACAAAGACACGAACACAGTTACAGCCCTTTGCCCCTGTACCTCTATTAGAATGTTCAATCACAACATAAATATATTATTCTACATCCATTCTACAGATCACTTTCGCTCAACATGGAAGTTCTATTTCTGTTAACACACAGAAGTCTAACTGCACATAATTACATACATATTAATTTGTCATGCAGTCTACAATTCACGTGCACCCACGTATAACACTTTAGGCTTTTTTCCGTGAAAGCCCGTCTGTCTCAAAACACACGAAGTCATTGTCTCAAACAATACTTCTGTTACTATTCACTTCTGTTACACACAGATGACAAAACCCACGACGCTCGACGTCTCGTGGTTATTCACTCGGGAAACGTATCTCTGTACAGCTATCACGCTGGTTAAATTCTCTCAGTCGTACTCACAATATACAGTGGCACGCACTGCTTCACCCCACCCACACAACTGTCTCGTGTGGTGGAATGGGACGGGGTTCCCGTTATACAACGTTTCACGCTGTCTCCCCTCCCACAGCTCACAGCTCGGCGTAAGGGCAGAACCTCCCGTCTCGTTCCCCAACTTCCGCAACCGCTCTCGGCCCGGGATACTTCCGCGACCCACTCGGCCCGGGATGCTAAAATACACAAGTTTAAACTACCATAAGTCTCCATACTTGAATAAACTTTTATGATATTCTTTATCACTACCGTCAACTAACTTATGCGGTTACAGTATATACACCCGCTAACTCATAAGCGACTTCATTTCCGAAAAACATGTAAACATTCCCTTTTCAACAATGGCTGACATCAACGCACTCTTTTCAGCTAATTCACACATGACTCTCCCGGTCATTTCTCAAGTCAATATTTCCGAGCAAAATAATATCTCCGAGCAAAATATCAATTCAATAAATACCTGTAAACACAGCAGCTGAATCTACCGATTCAATACCGCGGCACGAGTCCCCAAACGACCTCCAGCGCCCGGTGAGAAACTTTACAATCAGAAGACACTTCTTCTCCTGTCGATAGTCTGCAAAGCTCTGCTGTCTAATCTATCTACAAACGTGACCTCAGTCAATACTCCTCTCTGATTGGTCACATCCCACTCGTGACTATACCGCATTGCGTCAACGACATCTCACCGTGCGGTGTCTACTCAAAGTTCGTGGCCCATGAAACTTTGTACACCTGCGTCACATAACTCCAATATATATCTATGTGCAAATCCGTTTGTCACAAATGGGAGGGAGTCTTAAATGGGAGGGAGTCTTAAAATGGAGGGAGTCTTAAATGGGAAGGAGTCTTAAATGGGAGGGAGTCTTAAATGGGAGGGAGTCTTACAATGGGAGGGAGTCTTACAATGGGAGGGAGTCTTACAATTGGGGCAATAATTATTACAGAGGTTATGAATAGAAACTCTGAGGAAATAGGTACTTCAAACTGAGTGAGTGAGTCTTCAATCGGTTGGGTTTGTTTGTTCGTTCATGGGCTGAAACTCCCACGGCTTTTACGTGTATGACCGTTTTTACCCCGTCCACACACACACTTAGGCATCCATACGCCGCTTTCGGAGGAAGCATGCTGGGTATTTTCGTGTTTCTATAACCCACCGAACTCTGACATGGATTACAGGATCTTTTTCGTGCGCACTTGGTCTTGTGCTTGCGTGTACACACGGGGGTGTCCGGACACCGAGGAGAGTCTGCACACAAAGTTGACTGTGAGAAATAAATCTCTCGCCGAACGTGGGGACGAACTCACGCTGACAGCGGCCAACTGGATACAAATCCAGCGCGCTACCGACTGAGCTACATCCCCGCCCAATCGGTTGGGTGTAAAAGGAGGTTTCCACCGTAATATATAAAGACGAAAGATATTTCGTACTCGTATAAGCATTAGCATTTCTACCGCCCTGATATGGCCCTTCGTGGTCGGCTGGGCGTTAAGCAAACAAACAAACAAGCAAAATTAGCATTTCTCATTAGAAGATGATTCAGTCAATTGTTCTCTAGCGGCACTGGAATGGTACCAAAAGGACACTGATGGACGGTACAGACATCTTCTCTAACGTGTACAAATGAAGGGTTCCCTACCAGAACCTTGTATCCCATTTTTTGTAAAATGTTCAGGAGAGTTTCGAAAGTTGGCAATAGCACCAAAAGTAAATGAGACGATCATTGAGATGTGAAATTACAATTGTTTGAACTTTTGTTAAGGTTCGTTGTGTGTGTGTGTGTGTGTGTGTGTGTGTGTGTGTGTGTGTGTGTGTGTGTGTGTGTGTGTGTGCGTTAGCGTGCGTACGTGCGTGCGTCCGTGTGTGTGTGTGTGTGTGCGTGTGTGTGTGTGAGTTCGTGTGTGTGTGTGTGTGTGCGTGTGTGTGTGTGTGTGTGTGTATGTGTGCGTGTGTGTATGTGTGTGTGTGTGTGTGTGTGAGCGTGCGTGCGTGCGCCCGTGCGTCCGTGTGTGTGTGTGTGTGTGTGTGTGTGTGTGTGAGTTCGAGTGTGTGTGTGTGTGTGTGTGTGTGACCTTTGAGTGTGTGAGTGTGTGTGTGTGGGGGGGTGGGGGGGTGTGCGTGTGTCTGTCTCTCTGTATGTCTCTCTGTCTGTCTCCTTGTCTGTCTCTCTGTCTGTGTCTGCTTGTGCGCGAAGGTTTGTGGTCCGCTAATATGCCTGTCAGTGGTGTTGACAATAAGTTACTAAAACGTCGACACATCCCTCAAACCTAACAAGACTTGTACGCAATGTTTGTTAAATATTGAGAGAGATAAAAACTTGAAATAAAGAAGTAGTGTAAGCGTAAGTACAGTTCCCGTTTTGAGAGTGTGACATGATCTTAAAAACACTTCAACAAAATAATTACACCCCCGGTATAGGGGTGTGTATAGAATTCGGTCGATGTGTTTGTTTGTTTGTGTGTTTGTGTTCGCATATAGATCTCAAGAATGAACGGACCGATCGTCACCAAACTTGGTGAACAGGTTCTATACATTCCTGAGACGGTCCTTACAAAAATTGGGACCAGTCAAACACACGGTTAGGGAGTTATTGGTGGATTAAGATTCTACAAGGACTTATAGAGGGACATATTAATGGTCAAAGGGAAATAACCTTCTCAGTTGGTGGCAGTGAGAATGGTAAGGACGGGGGTGTTTTTCCTACCTCGGAGGAATTTCTTGTTTTTAGGGGGAACATTGTGTATCCAGTTTCATCATTGTCTGCTGTTTGAGATCATGACCCTCTAATTCATAATAACTTAGCCTGCATAACTTAGTACTATAGTCAAAATTCGGAGTGGTCATTTCGTGCTGCGATAAACAGAAGCATGCTATGATCTTTTTAGGGAGGCGACAGTCATAAAGTACAGGACGTCATGTTTACAAAATAAAGGTTTAAGACATTGCCTTTGCTTCCTGCCGATCCGCCTCGAAGTGGGGATGTGGCTGGGTTGACAGAATGCTTGCATATACTGACACACTGTGATTTTCTGGTAAAATCAGTGCGCAAATATGACAGAACAGCAGCGAACGGCAGACCTCTAAATCTCTAAAGAAAAACGAAAAAAACAAACGGAGAAGAAACTACGAACAAACAGACACAGAATGACAAAGAAGACATACCTGTGATACGCTATATTTTTTTTATTGTATTCGTGGAATTTGTCGACCGGTTTTAATTTATAGCACACAAACAAACATTGCGTACGAGTCTTGTACATAAGTGCAGATGGCTGATACCACCTAAACACGCATACACTTATGTATCTCATCTGAAGTCGCGTTAAAACCCGGAAACATGCCTCTAATGGCTTTGCCGTCAGGGCGTAAAACTTGAATTTCTCTCTCCTGCTGCTTCTGCTGCTACTACTTCTACTACAACTACCCAATCCACAATTACCACTCAGAATTGCTGTAGCTACTTGTGCCGCTGCTAATGCTACCGCTGCTACTGCTAAGCAACGATACAATACACAATGGTAAGTAGAAATAGTAGGCTTGTTGTTGTCTTCACCTTATGTCGATGTACATTTTCTTGAACATGTAAAATATGAATAAACATTGTTTAAACCAAGTAGAAATAGTGACTAAATGTGAACAGTCGGAAAATATAATTTTTGGAAAGACCGTGTCACACACAAGGTAGCGTGGCCGAGCGGTCTAAGGCGCTGGTTTAAGGCACCAGTCTCTTCGGAGGCGTGGGTTCGAATCCCACCGCTGCCAGTTTTTTTTTAGTTTTTTTTAAACTTTTTTCTTTCTTTCTCGCATTGTAAATCCCTTTTTACATTTAGTCAAGTTTTGACTAAATGTTTTAACATAGAGGGGGAATCGAGACGAGGGTCGTGGTGTATGTGTGTGTGTGTGTGTGTCTGGGGGAATTCGGGGGCTGTGATGGGATGGTCTCACACATCCCTTTTCCGATCATCAAAGCATAATGCTACGGAAGTCGGCCATTATTTTTTTGCCAATATCCAAAAGCATATTGGCAATAACAAAGACGCATGGTTCCGGTTTCTTCCAAGTTTATAAAGTACAAGCATACCTCGCCAGGTTTGTTTATGTGACAAGTCGACAGACGATGCCATTTGCTTTGTGTGTGTTTTTGTTGTTGCTTAATGTACATGACATACATTACGTGTAAAATCCAGTTCTTTAACAGGCAACAAACCTTGCACATTTCCAGAAGCTGCAATCTGAAGCGACCTATCTCTGATTCCAGCAGACGATCTCTCCAATGTTTAACACAAAATCAGCAAACTCTCCTGTCACATAGAACGTCCATTGTATTGTGCAATGTTGAAATGAAGTTACCGGTCTGAAACATTTAGTCGTTTCTTCTGAGACAATCCCTGTTCTCTTATCATCTGCAGATTTACCGCAGTCTTCACCACGCGAATTCCCAACAGAAGTCAGACTTTCGAACATACAATCTACGTTGGCAAGCATGATACGTCATGACGTCATATGATTCCTAACATATTGATGTAATGTTAAACATCCGGTTATCTCGAGTTTTATCCGTAATACATGTCCGTGGGTTTTTCAATGTTCGGTTATTT
>NC_090257.1:7896769-7901769 GCF_037325665.1 Littorina saxatilis | reverse complement strand
CACACACACACACACACACACGCACACACACAAACACACCCACGCCATTAGTTAAAATTTAAAATGTAAAAAATAAAGTAATTTATAATGCGATTTATTAAAAAAAATAAATAAACAAACAAAAAAACATGGCAGCGAAAAGATTCGAACCCACGCCTCCGAAGAGACTGGTGCCTAAATTCAGCGCCTTAGTCCGCTCGGCCACGCTACCTTGTGTGTGGCATATACTCCGTCACGGCGGAGGGCTGACCGTGCACCCAAAAGCGGACTCAACCAAATGGGTATTTTTTGAAAGCTTGGGGCCTGCCGAACATAAAAATCGATGTTAACAAGAAATATTCAAGGGCGCACTTTCTCTTCTCAGTCAAAATTCAACTATACCCTGAAGAGTGATGAACGAGCATTTCAGACGCTTGCCTCTGAAAAAAGAAGTTCTCAGCCAAATTACGAACTCAAACTGGTACGTTTTACATATAAATGTGTTAGTTGGTATCTTTTGATTATCACAAAACAATTTGCGACTGCTTTGGCCGAGGATGCTGGTGACAGTATCATTATTATGAACCCTACCCTAAATCCAGGAAAGACGTCGTCCAAAATGTAGGTAAGTTTTGATTAAAAATAAATTCACACAAGACTAGTATTGTTGTTTGGCTTCAATGGATATATTTTCGTCAAGTATGATGTCTTTACATAATATCTGTAAAATATGAATGGATTTGAACCATATACTATGTCACTATGACCTTCCAATCTTCCTAACCCCCAGCCCAGTAAAGCGTGCGAGACGTTTCCTGAACAAATGTCGCTTTGTGGTGCGAGTTCAGTGTGACATGATTAGTTTCCAGAACCCCATTTCTGACTTTCGAAGTTTATCTACATACATTTAGCAATGCACGAGCAAAATATGACAACTTAATGGTGCCTTTTGGTTTAATGCTATGGTAAAAAATCCTAGTGATAGTGTTTACAACTTGAAACAAAACATAACAGAGGGGAGTAGTCTTCCTCAATCTGGCTCAGAGCATAATGTATTTCTATTTTCAGAGGTAGCATTATTTCTGATAAGAGCTAGAGCCAATATAATGATGCTGAATATTTGAAAAATGAACTTTGTGACTCATCTGAGTAGCAGAAGAGCCTTCGTGATCGTCAGCGTAAGGCTGGCTGTCTTCAAGGCAATTCCTAGATGAACAACTTAACACTGCGTTCGATTATTCGCCCGTTTCTTAAGCTAGAGCTTTGAAACTTTACACGCGTCTAGGGCTACATGAACGCTTTACAATACATACAATATAGTTGACTCTCGCGTTATTTAAAGGTCACAACAAGGTCATTAACAGGCAAAAACGAGGGAAAACCGACGGAAAGTACCATTTTCTGCAACTGTTTGTTAGAAAAAGCTTTCAAATTCAATTATTTTTGGGGGATTAACGCATCTCTAGACATGACAATCATCCGATTATCAGACATCAATTGTGGAGGTCACGACAAGGTCATTACCAGGCAAAAACGAGGGAAAACCGAGGGAAAATACCATTTTCTGCAACTTGTGTGAAAGTAAAAGCTTTCAAACTCCATCTTCTTCTGGTATTGGCGCATCTCTAGGCATGACAATCATCTGATTAACAGTCCTCAATTTTCAAGGTCACAACCAGGTCATTACCAGATAAAACCGAGAGAAAACCGAGAAAAAATACCATTTTCTATAACTTTTTTGTAAGTAAGAGCTTATAAACTCCATCTTCTTCTGGGATTAGCGCTGATTTCTATGACCCTGAAGTCCGAGGAAAGTTTTCTTAGCCCATGCCTAGTTTGAAGGTCATGACAAGGTCAAGTTTACACGTTTTCTATTTGTGTTCGGCTATTTTCTAAGCTAAAGCTGTTGATGCAGATTCATGACATCTTCCTTCGCCCACAAGGGCTCTAGGGGGGTGGGCGGGGCTGGATGTAATAGGGGTAGAAGAGAAGGGGAGAGAGAAGAAAAAGCCAATGTTAAGGTGTTCATCTACCGATAGCCTTGCGGTCTGCAAGCCTGACTCTGAGGATCACACCGGCTGTCCTGGCACTCAGACGAGTCATAAAGTTGATATATTTTCCGTCGTTTTACCCAGTAATGACCTTGTTGTGTGACCTTAAAAAAGTTCATTTTTCAAATATTCAGCATCATTATATTGGCTCTAGCTCTTATCAGAAATAATGCTACCTCTGAAAATAGAAATACATTATGCTCTGAACCAGATTGAGGAAGACTACTCCCCTCTGTTATGTTTTGTTTCAAGCTGTAAACACTATCACTAGCAATTTTACCATAGCATTAAACCAAAAGGCACCAATAAGTTGTCATATTTTGCTCGTGCATTGCTAAATGTATGTAGATAAACTTTGAAAGTCAGAAATGGGGTTCTGGAAACTAATCATGTCACACTGAACTCGCACCACAAAGCGACATTTGTTCAGGAAACGTCTCGCACGCTTTACTGGGCTGGGGGTTAGGAAGATTGGAAGGTCATAATGACATAGTATATGGTTCAAATCCATTCATATTATACAGATATTATGTAAAGACATCATACTTGACGAAAATATATCCATTAAAGCCAAACAACAATACTAGTCTTGTGTGAATTTATTTTTAATCAAAACTTACCTACATTTTGGACGACGTCTTTCCTGGATTTAGGGTAGGGTTCATAATAATGATACTGTCACCAGCATCCTCGGCCAAAGCAGTCGCAAATTGTTTTGTGATAATCAAAAGATACCAACTAACACATTTATATGTAAAACGTACCAGTTTGAGTTCGTAATTTGGCTGAGAACTTCTTTTTTTAGAGGCAAGCGTCTGAAATGCTCGTGCATCACTCTTCAGGGTATAGTTGAATTTTGACTGAGAAGAGAAAGTGCGCCCTTGAATATTTCTTGTTAACATCGATTTTTATGTTTGGCAGGTCCCAAGCTTTCAAAAAATACCCATTTGGTAGAGTCCGCTTTTGGGTGCACGGTCAGCCCTCCGCCGTGACGGAGTAATAGTCTTTTCAAAAATTATTGTTTGCGATTGTTCACATTTATTCATTATTTCTACTTGTTTTAATCAATGTTTATTCATAGTTTACATGTTCAAGAAAAAGTACATCGACATAAGGTGAAAACAACAACAAGCCTACTATTTCTACTTACCGTTGTGTATTGTATCGCATATCGTTGCTGAGTTTCTGTTCATAACCTCTGTAATATTTCTCCAATGTTCAGACTCCTTCCCATGCTGAGTTTCTGTTCATAACCTCTGTAATATTTCCCCAATGTTCAGACTCTCTCCCATGCTGAGTTTCTGTTCATAACCTCTGTAATATTTCTCCAATGTTCAGACTCCCTCCCATGCAGAGTTTCTGTTCATAACCTCTGTAATATTTCCCCAATGTTCAGACTCCCTCGCATGCTGAGTTTCTGTTCATAACCTCTGTAATATTTCCCCAATGTTCAGACTCCCTCCCATGCTGAGTTTCTGTTCATAACCTCTGTAATATTTCCCCAATGTTCAGACTCCCTCCCATGCAGAGTTTCTGTTCATAACCTCTGTAATATTTCCCCAATGTTCAGACTCCCTCCCATGCTGAGTTTCTGTTCATAACCTCTGTAATATTTCCCCAATGTTCAGACTCCCTCCCATGCTGAGTTTCTGTTCATAACCTCTGTAATATTTCCCCAATGTTCAGACTCCGTCCCATGCAGAGTTTCTGTTCATAACCTCTGTAATATATTTCCCCAATGTTCAGACTCCCTCCCATGCTGAGTTTCTGTTCATAACCTCTGTAATATTTCCCCAATGTTCTGACTCCGTCCCATGCAGAGTTTCTGTTCATAACCTCTGTAATATATTTCCCCAATGTTCAGACTCCCTCCCATGCTGAGTTTCTGTTCATAACCTCTGTAATATTTCCCCAATGTTCAGACTCCCTCCCATGCAGAGTTTCTGTTCATAACCTCTGTAATATTTCCCCAATGTTCAGACTCCCTCCCATGCAGAGTTTCTGTTCATAACCTCTGTAATATTTCCCCAATGTTCAGACTCCGTCCCATGCAGAGTTTCTGTTCATAACCTCTGTAATATTTCCCCAATGTTCAGACTCCGTCCCATGCAGAGTTTCTGTTCATAACCTCTGTAATATATTTCCCCAATGTTCAGACTCCCTCCCATGCTGAGTTTCTGTTCATAACCTCTGTAATATTTCCCCAATGTTCAGACTCCCTCCCATGCAGAGTTTCTGTTCATAACCTCTGTAATATTTCCCCAATGTTCAGACTCCCTCCCATGCAGAGTTTCTGTTCATAACCTCTGTAATATTTCCCCAATGTTCAGACTCCCTCCCATGCAGAGTTTCTGTTCATAACCTCTGTAATATTTCCCCAATGTTCAGACTCCCTCCCATGCTGAGTTTCTGTTCATAACCTCTGTAATATTTCCCCAATGTTCAGACTCCCTCCCATGCAGAGTTTCTGTTCATAACCTCTGTAATATTTCCCCAATGTTCAGACTCCCTCCCATGCTGAGTTTCTGTTCATAACCTCTGTAATATTTCCCCAATGTTCAGACTCCATCCCATGCAGAGTTTCTGTTCATAACCTCTGTAATATTTCCCCAATGTTCAGACTCCCTCCCATGCTGAGTTTCTGTTCATAACCTCTGTAATATTTCCCCAATGTTCAGACTCTCTCCCATGCAGAGTTTCTGTTCATAACCTCTGTAATATTTCCCCAATGTTCAGATTCCATCCCATGCAGAGTTTCTGTTCATAACTTCTGTAATATTTCCCCAATGTTCAGACTCCCCCCCATGCTGAGTTTCTGTTCATAACCTCTGTAATATTTCCCCAATGTTCAGACTCCCTCCCATGCTGAGTTTCTGTTCATAACTTCTGTAATATTTCCCCAATGTTCAGACTCCCTCCCATGCTGAGTTTCTGTTCATAACCTCTGTAATATTTCCCCAATGTTCAGAC